>NC_066317.1:70764579-70843674 GCF_022539315.1 Serinus canaria | reverse complement strand
CCCTCCCAAACCTCCCTTCCCAAACCTTCCCCCAAACCTTCCCAAACCTTCCCAAACCTTCCCAAACCTTCCCTTCCCAAACCTTCCCAAACCTTCCCACTCTGCTTTGGTTCTGCTCCCTACCCAAACTCCTTTGGGTGCTGATGGTGTCACAGGAGCCACTTCCAGAAAAAAATTCTCTTTTTGGAGCATCTGGGTTTGATTCCCAAAGGCACCTGAAGTGCTGAGCATCTCTGATCCACAGGGATCCAGGGACCCCAGTCAGCAGGGATCCCAGTGAGTGACAATCCCAGTTAGCAGGGATCCCAGTTAGCAGGGACCCCAGTGAGTGACAATCCCAGTGAGTGACAATCCCAGTTAGCAGGGATCCCAGTGAGTGACAATCCCAGTAAGTGACAATCCCAGTGAGCGACAATCCCAGTTAGCAGGGATCCCAGTTAGCAGGGATCCCAGTGAGTGACAATCCCAGTGAGCAATCCCAGTTAGCAGGGATCCCAGTGAGTGACAATCCCAGCTGGCACAGCTGCAGTCAGTTGCCAGCTGCCAGAGCCACCCCAATTAACAGGCTGCTAATTACTGGGGGTGCCGGTCAGGCCGATCCCAGTGAGTGATCCAGAGACCGCGGGTGTCGTTACCGGGATCCGGCTGGGAGGGGCTGCAGGGCAGGATCCCAGAGCAGGGTCCCCGTGGGGTCCCAGCCAGGTCCCAGTGGGGTCCCAGTGAGGTCCCAGTTAGATCCCAGTGGGATCCCAGCGAGGTCCCCGTGGGGTCCCGGAGGGTCCCGGGAAGGTCCCGGCGAGGTCCCCGTGGGGTCTCCCTGGAGCCGTTCCCTCAGTGACCGCCAGAGGGCGATCCCAGACCGCGCTGGGCCCCGGCGGGAGCCAGAGGGGACGGCGGGATGGGGACAGTGACATGGGACAGAGGGATAGGGACAGTGACATGGGACAGAAGGATGGGGACAGTGACATGGGACAGAGGGATGGGGACAGAGTGATAGGTACAGTGACATGGGACAGAGGGATGGGGACAGTGACGTGGGACAGAGGGATAGGTACAGTGACATGGGACAGAGGGATGGGGACAGTGACGTGGGACAGAGCGATGGGGATAGTGAAATGGGACAGAAGGATGGGGACAGTGACATGGGACAGAGGGATAGGTACAGTTACATGGGACAGAGCGATGGGGACAGTGACATGGGACAGTGACATGGGACAGAGGGATTGGGAACAGAGGGATGGGGACAGTAGGGTAGGGACAGTGACATGGGACAGAGGAATAAAGACAGCAGGATGGGACTGAGCCATAGAGACAGAAGGATGGGACAGTGGGATGGGGACAGCGGGAGGGGACACACCAGAACAGGACACATCAGAGTGGGACACACTGGGCTGGCACAGTGGGCCGGGACATAGCAGGGTGGGACTCCGGCCTGGCACAGTGGGCTGGGACATGTCAGGGTGGGACAGTGGGCTGGGACACAGCAGGGTGGGACTCCGGCCTGGCACAGTGGGCTGGGACATGTCAGGGTGGGACAGTGGGATGGGACATGCCAGGGGGGGACACCCAGGGCCAGGAGGTTTTTCCCAGGATGTTTGTCACAGAGGTTTATCCCGATGGATAAGGGGGCTCTGAGCTGTCCCCCCTCTGTGCTTTGGTGCCGTTGGCGCACAGGAGCTCTGGCTGAGCTTTGGGTGTCGCTGTGGGACGTGTCCCCCCCGCCCCGAGGCACAGCAGCAATGGGGACCATGGCAAGGGGGACATTTGTCCTTGACGCGCTGATTTTGGGACAGCAGGACCAAATTCCTCCCACTTCCCCTGGATCTGCTCCGGGGGGTTGTCCCATCCCCAGGGCCACCGGCCCCTCGGTGGGTCCCCCTTCTGTCACCATCTGCCCCCCAGACGTGGGAGGGGTCAGCGCCCCTCCATCTGCCAGCGGGAATGTCACCCGCGGTGTCATTGCCAAATCCAGAGGCGCCCGCGGAATTGATGGCGCCGGATTTCCACCCCGGTGTGTCAACAAGGCTCCTTGGCCTCCCGGGAGCCCCCTTAATCCCGCGCACAATTGCAGTTTGCTGTGCAAACAGCGCGGGGGGCTTTGCATGCCAAACGCGTCCTTGGGGGGCGGCCGGGCCGGGAGCGATCCCGGCATCGCTGCCGGGGATTGAGGCGCTGCAGCGGCGCCCCCGGCTCTCCCCATCCCCGCGGGAATCCATCGATTGACTTCTGGGAAGGGCAATAACAGCCGGAGATTGATGCTCTGAATCCCGGCCGGAGATCAAATGGAGCAAATTTTCCATGTGGGATCCGCTGGATAAAGCCCAGAGCGTCGATTTTGCCCCCTGGAAGGGCGGGTGAAGGGGACAGGGGGGCGAGGAGGAGGGAGAGGGGAGGGAGGAGCCACCAGCCCTCCCCCTCCGCCGAACAATCAGAATAAAAGCAAATTATTTCTCCCATTTCCCTTCCCGAGATGAGCGATAAAGTGTCCATCCCGAAAAGCGCCTGATAACGCTTTAATTTCACTGCCAGGCCTAAAAATGCCATTTCTACGCAAAGCAGGGCCCGCTCTCCTCCCCGGCCGGCTTTTGATAAATGTTGGGGGATTTCTCCTCCCCTTTTTTTGCCCATTCCCGGTGTGCTCGGCGCAGGGGAAATGCCCCCGGAGCTACGAGCGCCGCACAATAAAGCAAAATCATATTTTAGTCAAAATAGGCAGACGGCGCTCGCAGCCAACTTTCAAATTAGCATTTTGAGGGCAAATATGCAGCAATTTGAGATAATGAGGCCTGATTATTCAATCCAATGAATGTTAAATAGGCGGCGAGGGCGCCCGCGCCTTATCTCCCCCGCTTTCCATTTATGTGACTTTAGTTTAGTTTTAATCGTTTCCCATTTGAACTCTTTATTTGTCTTGGCTCAGGCCCCTTCCCCCACAGCCCCGCTCCCCTCGCTCCCTCCCTCCATTCCCGGGCATCCCTGCACTGCCAGCTGGGATTCTGCACTGCCAGCTCCTTCCCAAGGCGTTGGAACAAGTTTTGCTGCTTGGATTCCAAGGGATTGGGGCTGGGGGAGCTTTGGGTGTTGCTGTCAGTCCTGGTCTGTGTGTCCGGGTTTGGGGATGTGCATCCTTGGGAAGAGATGCCATGGAACCATGGAATGTTCTGAGTTGGAAGGGAACAAAAAGCTCATCCAGGTCCATGGGCAGGGACAGCTCCCACTGTCCCAGGTGGATCCAGCCTGGCCTTGGCACTGCCAGGGATCCAGGGGCAGCCCCAGCTGCTCTGGGAATTCCAGCCCAGCCCCTGCCCACCCTCCCAGCCAGCAATTCCTTGCCCAGATCCCAGCCCAATCTCCCCTTTCCCAGTGGCAGCCATTCCCTGGCTCCTGTCCCTCTGTCCCTTGTCCCCAGTCCCTCTCCAGCTCTCCTGGAGCCCCTCCAGGCCCTGCCAGGGGCTCTGAGCTCTGCCTGGAGCCTTCCCTTCTCCAGGGGAACATTCCCAGCTCTCCCAGCCTGGCTCCAGAGCAGAGGGGCTCCAGCCCTGCAGCAGCTCCGGGGCCTCCTCTGGGCTCTCTCCAGCAGCTCCACGTCCTCCTGCTGTTGGCCCAGGGCTGGGGCAGCTCTGCAGGTGGGCTCTCACCTGAGGGAGGGCACAGGGACACAATTCCCACCTTTCCTTTGGGATCTGCCCAGGGCTTGGGGTTTTTTGGGTCATTTCCAGCCTCTCCCACCTTTGAGGTGCTGCATTCCCAGCTCTGACTCTTCCTTCACCCCTTCCCTTCCCTGCAGGGCTGGTGCTGCTCTCACTCCCACCCTGGCTCTCAGCTCCACCACACAACGGATCTGAAGACCCAACGAGCCCTGGGAATGGGATCTGAGCTCTGGAAATGGAATCCCAGCCTTTGGAATGGGATCCCAGCCCTGGGAACGGGATCTGAGCTCTGGGAATGGCATCCCAGCCTTCCCAAGCAAAGCGTGTTTTGGCATCCCCCCCAATCCCAATCCCAATCCCAATCCCAATCCCAATCCTATTGTGCAGCTCCTGCTGTTCCTGCAGCCCTTTCCTTCTCTCCCATGAAAATCCCATTTCTCTACAGCCCCAACAAGGAGCTCCTCCCATGCCCAGGGCTGGGCAGCTCCTGGGGTGAGTTTGGGATGGAGATCTCCATCTCCACTGGGATGAGGAGTGGGATTTTGGACCAAAAGTATGGAAAAAGAGAAAAAAAGTCATTGTTTGGTGTTGTGTTCCAGCTTCTTGCCAGGATGGGAGCTGGGTTTGTTGGGAGTCCACACCCAGTGTTCAGGGGAGCACCAGGGTGAGCTGGGGGAGGGAGATTCCATGGAGCAGGAGGAGGAAGAAAAAATTAGGTCATTCAAAAATTGAAGGAAAGGTTAAAGTTGAGGGAGAAATGAAAGGAAAAAAATTAAAGTACTGAAAAATTGAAGGAATGGTTAAAGTTGAGGGAGAAATGAAAGGAAAAAATTAAAATTGATGGAAAAAATGAAATTACAACAGAAATTACAGTCAAAGCAAAAATTTATGTTAAAACAAAAATTAAATGTGAAGGAAAATTTAAAGCAAAAAAAAATTAAAGTTGGAGCAAGAATTAAAGGAAAATTTCACTCAGCCCAGGCTCGCTGAGGATGCTGCCAAGGATTCCTGCGTTCCCTTTGATTCCAGAGTGGACTAAAAATACAAAAATTGATTTAGGGGTAATTAAAACCCCTCCTTATGCATCAAATGCAAAAGTGAGTGTGAAATCAAAGAGATGTATAAATATGAGATAAATAAATAGGAGCAGGGTAGGGAAGGGGAAGGGCAATGGAAAAAAATCCCAATTATGGAGGTAAAAGATGGGAAGTGGCGGAGAGGAGGAGATGTGCTGAGAGCAGAGATAATAAGAGCATAAAAATCTGGGGAAAAACAATCAAAAGAAGGGCAAATCAAAAGCAGATGCTGAGGAGGGATAAGGGGCAGCTGGGGGAGCGGGAGCAGGCCCTGGACCGGAGGGATAATTGGATTTGAGTTCATCTGGGGCGATAAGCAATTCCTGGGCAGGGTTTGGTGCAGCACATCTGAATGGGGATTTGAATATGGCCGGGCCAGCGCACCCCAAGGGGAAAACACGGGATTCTCTGCAGCTCTCGGGTGTGCCAGGGGCATTTCTGGGGGGAAATGGGAAAACCCTCCTGCACTGGGCAGCTCCAGCCCCGCCAGCTGCCTTTGGGGTGAGCGGGGACCCCACGGGAAGGGACACAGGAATCACGGAATGATGGGGCTGGAAGGGACCTCAGAGACTCTTTGGGGTCCCCTCTCAGTGTCCCCTCTCAGTGTCTCTTCTCAGTGTCCCCTCTCAGTGTCTCAGCTCGTGTCTCCTCTCGGTGTCCCCTCTCAGTGTCCCCTCTCGGTGTCCCTGCTCATGTCCCTGTTCAGTGTCCCTTCTCAGTGTCCCCACTCAGTGTCTCCTCTTGGTGTCCCCTCTCAGTGTCCCGGCTAGTGTCTCCTCTCAGTGTCCCCTCTCGGTGTCCCCTCTCAGTGTCCCCTCTCGGTGTCCCCTCTCAGCGTCCCCTCTCAGTGTCTCCTCTTGGTGTCTCCTCTTGGTGTCTCCTCTTGGTGTCCCCTCTCAGTGTCCCGGCTCGTGTCTCCTCTTGGTGTCTCCTCTCGGTGTCCCCTCTCGGTGTCCCCTCTCAGTGTCCCCTCTCGGTGTCCCTGCTCATGTCCCTGTTCAGTGTCCCCTCTCAGTGTCCCCACTCAGTGTCTCCTCTTGGTGTCCCCTCTCAGTGTCCCCTCTCGGTGTCTCCCTTCCCTCTCGGAGTCCCCTCTCTGTGTCCCCTCTCGGAGTCCCCTCTCTGTGTCCCCTCTCGGTGTCCCCATCCCCTCTCGGTGCCTCCCCTCGGTGTCCCCCTCCCCTCTCGGTGTCCCCGCGCCGGAGCGGAACGGGCGCGCCGGGAGCGGTGGCAGCGGTGGCAGATGGCAGCGATAGGGCAGGGCTGGCACGGCCCCGCTGCCCCGGCCGCCCCTTATCGCGGCGGGATCGCTGCCCCGCTGGGCCTGACCTTGCCCCGGGCACGGAACGGCGGCGGGGCCGAGCTGGGGGGGGGGGGTAACGGGACATTAGGGACACTGAGAGGGGACATTAGGGACTCTGAGATGGGACATTGGGATTGGGGCCCGGCCCTCGCCCGGCCGGGCCTGGGAAACGCTCCCGGCTGGGAGAGGAGAGCGGTGGGGGAGGGTGCGGGGGGCTCGGGGACACCGGGGCTCAGCCGTGGGGACACCGGGATTCAGCCGTGGGGACATCGGGGATCAGCCGTGGGGACACCGGGACTCAGCCGTGGGGACACCGGGATCAGCCGTGGGGACACTGGGGCTCAGACATGGGGACACTGGGACTCAGCCGTGGGGACACCGGGGCTCAGCCGTGGGGACATTGGGACTCAGCCATGGGGACACCGGGACTCAGCCGTGGGGACACCGGGGCTCAGCCGTGGGGACACCGGGGCTCAGACATGGGGACACCGGGGCTCAGCCGTGGGGACACCGGGGCTCAGCCGTGGGGACACCGGGGATCAGGAGTGGGGACACCGAGGCTCAGCCATGGGGACATTGGGGTTCAGCCGTGGGGACACCGGGGCTCAGCCGTGGGGACACTGGGGAGCTGCTCCCGTGGGCGCCTGGCCACGGCAGAACGGCCTGGGGGGGCTCTGGCAGCCAGGGGTGGCACACACAGGTGTGGGGTGAGGGCAGGGCACACCTGGGCATGGGCACACCCGGGAATGGGATGTACCTGGGCATGGACACATCTGGGAATGGGCACACCTGGGAATAGGGACATCTGGAAATGGACACACCTGGAAATGGGCACGCTTGGACATGGGCACACCTGAGCACAGGCACACCTGGACATTAGCACATCAGGGCATGGACACACCTGGGCATGGGCACACTTGAGTACAGACACACCTGTGTATGTACGTGTACGAACATGTACACACACATACACTGTGTATGTACAAGGTATGTACCTACCTTGTATGCACATGGCACACCTGGACAGGCACACACCTGCGCAGGGACACACCTGTGCTCACACTTACGTGGGTCTGGGGGACAGGCAGGCAGAGCCGTGCCGGGAATGCGGTGCCGGGAATGCGGTGCCGGGGGTGCCCCTGGCCGTGGCGATGTGCGTGCCGCGGGTGTGGCCGCAGGGGTGTGGCCTCGGGGGTGTGGCCGCAGGGGTGTGGCCTCGGGGGTGTGGTCACAGGGGTGTGGCCGCAGGGGTGTGGCCTCGGGGGTGTGGTCACAGGGGTGTGGCCGCAGGGGTGTGGTCGCCCCGGGGCTGAGTATTACCTTGGCCCCGCCCCCGGCCCCCGCCCCCTGGGCGCGCCCCGAGCCCCTCCCTCTCCAACAGCCAGGCGGGGCGGGGCGGGGCGGAGCGGTCGGGGGCGGGATCAATGCGGGTGGGGCGGGGCAAGGGCTGCAAGTGAGGCGTGGCTAAGAGTCAGGGGCGGGTCTAGGGCGCGGCGGAGCCGGTTAGGGCGGGGCTAAAGCCGAGCGGGGCGGAGGCAGAGCGCGTTGTGGGCGTGGTCACAGCGGCACGGGGGCGCGGCCAGCGCCGTTGCGGGCGTGCCCTGCGCGTTGTGGGCGGGGCCGGCCCGCCGGTGTCGCTCGCGTTGCGGCAGCGGCGGCTCCGGAGCGGGGCCCGGCCCGGCCCGGCCGCTTCTCCCGGCCCCGCCCGGCCATGGCGCTGCTGCGGGCGGCCGCGCTGCCCGCCGAGGGCTGCCCGGCCTGGCTGCCCACGCACGTCCAGGTGACGGTGGTGCGGGCCCGCGGGCTGCGCTGCAAGGGCGGCGGCAAAGGCAAAGCGGGCGGCAGCGACGCGTACACAGTGATCCAGCTGGGCCGCGAGAAGTACAGCACCTCGGTGGCCGAGAAGAGCGGCGGCTGCCCCGAGTGGAGGGAGGAATGTGCATTCGAGCTGCCCCCCGAGCCCGGGGCCTGCGGCGGGCTGGTGCTCACGGTGATGCACCGGGCGCTCGTGGGCATGGACCGGTTCCTGGGCCAAGCCCTGGTGCCCCTGGAGCCCGCCCGGCAGCGCGGCCGCGAGCCTGACGAGCGGTGAGTGCGGGGCGGCAGCGGGGTCGGCGCTGGGACTGCACCGGGCGGGCGGCATGGGGTCCTAGGGTGGGCACATGGACTCCCAAGGGCCCTGGCATGGCTGTCACTGTGTCACTGTGCCCCAGGGTGGGGACATGGAATCCCCCACTGCCCTGGCATGGCTGTCACTGGGTCCCTGTGCCCCAGGGTGGGCACCGCAGGATCCCTGGGTCCCCAGGACGGCTGCTGGAGGAGGAAGGGCATCACGGCTTCCATGGGCACCCTCGGGATGTGCCACGGGGGTTGGGGTGTGGCGGGGCCGGGCGTGCCCGTCTGGGCTTTGCGGGGCTCCCGCACCGTCCGTGGCCGTGCCCGCCGCAGGAGGGCGGCCCTGGGGAGGGGTCCCGAGGCCGGGCTGGCTGTGCGACCCCCCCCGGAAGGACTCGGGGCATGGCAGGGCCTGGGGATGCCCGGGAAGGACATGCCGGAGGGATGGGACATGCCGGCTGTGCCCGGACGGGCTGTAGGACGGGGGTCCCTGTATCCCCCTGGAGGGAACCTGCTGGACAGGGCACCGGAGCATCCATCCCCGGGCAGGCACAGCGTGGCCCGCGGTCCCTCTGCAGCCCCCAGGGCTCTGTGTCTCCTGCACCTCGCGATTTGTCCCCTGGTGGCTGCGGTGGCTTGGCACCTCCCGTTGTCCCCCGGTTTGGAGGGAGGGTCCCCAGTTTGGGGTGCAGAGCCCGGCCCCGGGCTGCCCCGGGCACAGACCCTGTGCGTGGGGAAATTGCCGATCCTCCTCCCTGCCCAGAAGGGTTTACAACAACCAGAATGTTTTCCAGCCTTTGCCCTGCACAGAAGCGCAGGAATGCGGCGGGGATTCCTGTGGGGAAGGAGTTTTGGGGGCTTTGTTCGGGCAGGGCTGGCAGTGCCCCCCTGGCCCCCCGATCCCGGCAGCTGTGCTGGCTTCGTGCCCGGAGCTGCGGCCTTGCAGGGAGCCTCCCTCCCTCCCTCAGAGCCGGGATTGGGGCAGCACTGGGGGAGCTCTCCCCAGCCCCGAGGCTCCCGGCGGGCCCAGAGGGGAGCGTGGGCCGGGGGAGGCGTCAGGAGCCCCGGGGACACGGCTGGCAGCTCCCCCGCGGGTATTCCGCTTTTCTTAGCAAAACGCCGGAGCTGGGCGGGTTCAGGGGCTGGGCCGGCATTCCTGGGGCCTGCTGGAAACGGGGGATGTGGGAAAACCCCGTGGTTGGGGAGAGCCCTGCCCTGGGAGAGGTTTTAGTGGAGCTGGGCAGAGCCGGAGCCCCCCTAGCCCTGCTCCTCGGCCAGGGCCTGCTCCTGGCTCCTGGCATGCCAAAGGTCTCGTCAAGGGCTGGTAATCCCACGGGAGCAATGTCCAGCCTCTGTCACCCTGTGACACCAATCCTGCCGGCTGGAGAGCCCCAGGGGCTTGGAGAAGGCTCCAGGGAGACCTTCCAGCACCTTCCAGGGCCTGAAGAGAAAAAGGTCCCTCCCAACTCAAACCATTCCAGGATTCTGGAGCCCCTCTGCTCTGGATCCAGGCTGGGAGATCTGGGAATGTTCCCCTGGAGAAGGGAAGGCTCCAGGCAGAGCTTAGAGCCCCTGGCAGGGCCTGGAGGGGCTCCAGGAGAGCTGGAGAGGGACTGGGGACAAGGGACAGAGGGACAGGAGCCAGGGAATGGCTGCCACTGGGAAAGGGAAGATTGGGCTGGGATCTGGGCAAGGAATTGCTGTCTGGGAGGGTGGGCAGGGGCTGGGCTGGAATTCCCAGATTTGCCGTGGCTGCCCCTGGATCCTGGCAGTGCCCAAGGCCAGGCTGGACATTGGGGCTGGAGCAGCCTGGGACAGGGGAAGGGATGCAGTAGGATGAGTTTTGAGGTTCCTTTCCAGCCCATGATTCTCTCATTTGCCATCTGTCTCCCTCCCTTCCTGTAGCTTTGCTTGCATAAGGAAAATTCACTTCCCCTTGAGGCATTCAGGATCGCAGGAGCTTTTAAAACTCTATTTTCACCCATGGCCCCAAGGATGGAAATGAGCATGGAAAACACGAGGGAAGCTCTCACTCTGTGCCCCTCTGCAGCCTGGAGGAGCCACGCTGGTTTTTGGAGGAGAATCCCAGGGGCTGGAGCTTGCCCAACTGGGTGGGAGAAGAATCGTGGGGAGCTCAGGGGGTTCTGGATCTTTGGGAGCTCCCAGCCGGCTCTGACGTCTGGAAACAACTTTGTTCAGGAGGAAACTTTGAGTCCCAGATTAGAAAGAGCAAAACAAACAGAGGCTCCCACCCTGGGGCTGGCCCTGCCGGGCCCAGGCAGGGCTGTGCTGGGGAGATAACGGGGCTGTGGGGCTGAGCCTCTGCCCTCGCCCTGCTGCCAGGGCAGGGGGAGCCTGCTCCAGCAAAGCATCCCTTGTCCGTGTGCTGACCTTGCTCTCATTTCCCTGCAGGTTTTTATTGCACAGGAACTGAGCAGTGATAATTGTTATCCTTGTTTTCGGCTGGCTGGAAAATGTTCCGTCAGGCTTGGAGTCTTCCCCGGGAAGGGGGGCCGGGGGTGTTTACGAGCTGCCTCGTGCTGCTCAGCCTGGGCCATTTCGGTGCTTTGCCAGGGGAAAATCAACTCCTGGAGTTGCACAAGAGCAGCCTGAGAGCTCTCACAGCCTTTTTGGGAGTCCCAGGGTTTGTCCCACACTCAGGCAGCTCTGGGGATCAGGCTTGGCAAGGCAGAGCAAGCTCTGAGCATCATTTCCCCCTTTGCATTGAGCCTTTGTGCATCCAGAGAGCCCTGGGCAGGATCTCCTGGTCCTCACCTCCCTCCCCTGATCTGGTCCTGCAGCTCCCTGTGCTGTGCTGCAGCCCCTGCAAAGCCAGAGTCCAGCCCAGGAAAAGAGAGATTTTTGGGAACTCACAAGTCAGCTGTTGCTTCTGCTTCCCAACATCCAGGAAATGCCCTTGGAGTCCCCCGTGGGGCTCATCCTGTGGGGTGGCAGCAAGCCAGGGACTGTCCCCTGCACACCCAGCCCATCAGCCGAGAATCCTGGAGTGGTTTGGGTTGGAAGGGGCTGTAAAAGTCATCCAGTGCCACCCCTGCCATGGCAGGGACAGCTCCCACTGTCCCAGGTGGATCCAAGCCCCAGTGTCCAACCTGGCCTTGGGCACTGCCAGGGATCCAGGGGCAGCCACAGCTGGGAATGCTCTGGGAATTCCAGCCCAGCCCCTCCCCACCCTCCCAGGGAGCAATTCCCAGTTCCCAGTATCCCACCCAGTCCTGCCCTCTGGCAGTGGGATCCATTCCCTGTGCCCTGTCCCTCCAGCCCTTGTCCCCAGTCCCTCTCCAGAGGATATGGAGACATTTCCCTTGGCCCAGGTGTGGCACCCCTTGGGTGAGCAGCAAGGGAGGGGACACTGAGGGGACAGGAGGTGTCTGGGAACACCTGCAGGGCTGGACCCTGGATCTCCCTGCCTGGGAACCCAAAATACCCTGATTTGCAGGGTGAGGGCGAGGCTGATGGTTGGAGGGAGCAGCTAAGGTCCAAGGTGTCCTGGGCTGGCTAAAGCTAGCCCTCAGTGGCCATTCCCTGCTCCCTCCCTCTCTGCAGAACCATCTCCATTTGCCATCTGTCCCAAAGATCTCCCAGCCCTGGGACAGGGGAAAGGTTGAAGGTGCAGGCAGGGAGCTCCAGGGCTCACAGCCCAGGGTTGGGGATCTGTGTGTGAGGGGCAGTGGGTGCAGCAGGAGTCAGGACTGCTGGTCTGCTTTTCCTGCAGTGACTTGCACTTGCTCCCGACAGGGAACTCGTCTGGGGGAGTTGTTCCCTCTGCAGAATTAGCTCAGCTCTGACTTCCCCAAAGCCCTTCTGTGCTGCACTTCCCTCTTCTGGTTCCCCTTCCTGCCCAGCTGTGGGGCACCTGCTGCTGGGGGGCTCTGGGGGGCTGCCAGGGCCTGGGGCTCTCCTCCCTCTCCCCCAGCACAGGGCCTTGCCTTGGCTGCCAAACTTTGCCAGCCCAGGTCCTTGGGGCCACCAGGGCTTCCCTGCTCCATCTGGGGATGGAGGAGCTCCTTGGGGGAAGGGGACAGGGAATTCCTTGGGCCGGGGGAATGCCATGGAGGCAGAGAGAGCAGAGAAGGAGGTGTGAGCCCCAGCACGGGCAGGGAGGCTGGGAAGGAGAGGGCTGACCCAGAGGCTCTGCACAGGGCCCATCCTGCCCAGTGATGGGTGCTGCCCTCTGCTCAGTGTGTTGGGACCTTGCAGGGGTGAGAGGCTCCCTCAGAGCCAAGGAAGGTCCCAAATCCCTGCCAGGAGCCTCACACCAGGCACTTGTCCCTTTCTGGGCTGGTTGGACCCGTCCTGTCCCCTCCTTGCTGTGGCAGATGCTTTCCTGGCACTGTCCTGGTGTTCCCCCTGGCATGGACCCGCTCTCATCTCCTCCCCCAGCCCCTCTGGAGTTGTGTCAGCCCACGCTGTGCCTGTGGGGTCTCTCTCCCTCATTTAATGAAGATCAGGAGATCATTAGCAGTGGAATGGGGCTGTGGCAGCCATCTCCCTGGGACCTGGTGCTCCTTCCCATTCCCAGCCTGGCCTTGGCTCCTCGTGCCAGGGGAGACTGTCACACCCAGGCTGGAGCTCTCTCTGCTCCCTGGGGAGCTGAGCCCAGGCCAGATCCCTGCAGCTCTGTCCTTGGCACGGCTGTCCTCAGGCTGAGGGGAGAGAGAGACCTTGCAGTGGGGTGGGGAGGAAACTGCTGCCCTGGGATGGGTTTGGGATGGGAGCTTTGCATCCAAGGGCAAAGAGAGGGCCAGCAAGGCTGGTGAGGGTCTGTGAGGGGGCCAGGAGCACCAGGGAGCTCCTGGCATGCCCTGAGCTGGGATGGTTCGGGCTGAAAATGCAGCTCTGAGGCAGGAAACGCCCTGGAGTGTCGAAATGCTGCAGGGGAGGAGGGGCTGCTGCTGCCAAAAGTGGGGCAGGATGCTCTGCTGTGGGGGCAGGGGGGACAGCCTGCGCTGGGATGGCATCTGTGGGGACCTGGGTGGGGTGACACCCATGGTGACCAGGGTGGGGTGACACCCATGGTGACCAGAACTGGGATAACACCCTTGGTGACCAGCTGACCCCAGGCAAGTGTTTTTCCCGAGCTGGGAGCCCAGGGCAGAGGCCCCAGGTGCTCCACAGGGTGTAATTTTGGGTGTAATTTTGCTCCTACCTGCCCAGTTAACCCCATTTTCACCCAGTTGCCATTGCTGGCTTAAGGAGTTTAAAGCCCTTGCTCTGCTCTCCTGCAGGAAAACTCTGCTTTTCTCATTTTTTAAGATATTTGAGTGGTCTGCTCCCAGCTTAGCTCATCTGGCACATTGGTGTGTTGGTGGCTGAGAGCACTGGCCATCACCCTCCATCATCTTACAGCCCCAAAAAGCTGCAGACTCGGGCTTCTCACTGTGTCACGTGGATTTTTCAGGGCCCTGACTGCCTCCAGCTGCAGAAAAACCTGCAGGACAAACCTGGGCAAACCCCTCAGTCCTGTTGGTGCACAGCTGCAGGCCTGAGGCAGCTGGTGCTGCTCCAGGAGCCTCCCTGCTCCCTCCTGTCCCTCAGAGCCTGGCTGCAGGGTGGGCTCTGCTCCCCTCCTTTTGGGGGATGCTCCTTGTGGTTCCTGGAGGAGCCCAAGGAAAAGCTGGCATCCTCTCCAGTGCCAGGTGGCAATGGCCTTGGAGCCCCTGCTGTGCCCCTCTGTGTGCCTGGGGCCTGTCAGAGCCTGTGCCTGGCTGAGGTGTGCTCAGACCTGCCCTGGAATTCTCCTGCTCCATCAGGAGCCTGCCTGGGACGTGGGCTCTGGGAGCTCCATCCCTGGAGCAGCAGCCCGGGGGCTCCTCCCCAGCTCTGCATTCCCAGGGGGCTCTTCCCTGGCAAACCCAGCCAGGATGAGGGAGTGGAGCTGCTGCTGGGCTCAGGATTCCTGCCCTTTCCCCTTTCTTTGTGTGTCATTCGCTCCAGAGCAGGGGCTGCTGTGATGGATGAGCAATCCCTGTGTGACCGGCTCCCAGAGCAGCTCTGGCTGGTGCTTTAGGCTGTCTGGAGCCACGGGGCTGCTGTCCCTGCCCTGGGGCTGCTGTCCCTGCCCTGGGGCTGCTGTCCCTGCCCTGGGGCTGGGGGTGTCCCTGCCCTGGCATTGGTGTCCCTGCCCTGGCACTGGGGGTGTCCCTGCCCTGGGGCTGGGGGTGTCCCTGCCCTGGCACTGGTGTCCCTGCCCTGGCACTGGGGGTGTCCCTGCCCTGGAGCTGGTGTCCCTGCCCTGGCACTGGTGTCCCTGCCCTGGCATTAGGAGTGTCCCTGCCCCGACGTTGGTGTCCCTGTCCTGGGGTTGATGTCCCTTCCCTGTCATTGGTGTCCCTGCCCCAGGGCTAGTGTCCCATCCCTGTCATTGGTGTCCCTGCCCTGGGGTTGGTGTCCCTGCCCCGGGGTTGGTGTCCCTTCCCTGTCATTGGTGTCCCTGCCCTGTCATTGGTGTCCCTTTGGAGAACAGGCGTTCCCCAGCCTCTGGGTGCTGGTTCTGTGTGTTCACCTGCCGTGGTGCCTCTCCCAGCCTGAAGTGGGAAGGACTCTCAGCAGAGGGTGTTTCTCCTGTGCCCCCTGTGCCCTGGAGGGCTGCCAGGAGCAGCTGCTCCCATGGGGCCTGTGCAGCAGCCCCTGGCGCTCTGCAGTCTCACAGTCAGCTCAGGGCTCATGTTGGTTTAACTCTGGGTTCTCGTGGGCAGGGATCAGCAGCACTGCCAGTGTCACCTTGTCCCCTTGGTTGTGGTGTCTGGGCAGGTCACTGGGTGCCCATGAGGGTGGTTTATTGGGAGGCAGCTGGGAGGACATATACCATGGGTGCTGTGGAGTGTGAGCAGGTGAATCCAGCTGGGCTGATCACGTTCTGACTCTTGCTCTTGCTGTCCCCAGTCTGCTTTACAGCTCCTGAAATCTTCCCTCCTTCTTCTTCCCACCTGTCCATCCTGTGCTAGAGAAAAGCCTCAGATCCCAAAAATAAAGTGATTTGGGATGAAGCTGCTGCCCGTGTTCCCATGCCAGCCCCATCCTGGTAGCTCAGAGCTCTTTTCCATCCCTGGTGTCTGTCCTGGTCCCAAAGCTGTCTCCTCCATGCCATCCCCTGCTTGCCTCTGACTGTGCCAGGCCTTGTCCCATCCCTGGCACAGCCAGCAGGGCTGGCTTTTCCCTGCTTTTCAGGCTGTTCCTGCCACTGATTCCCACTGGAGTGACAACACCTCTGTTCCTGGCCTCTGAGTGCTGGGATGAGCCCTTTGGCAAGTGCCAGTCCGTGCTGGGATTTTTCTCACCTGGGATTTTCTCTGGTGTCCCAGGGCTCCCTGCCCTTCCACACAGCTCCTGCTCTGCGTTGGAGGAGCAGGGCTGGGCTCTGGCTGTGTGAGGAGCTGGGCTTGGTTCCTTGCAGCCTTGTTTGTGAGCACTGCTGGGAAGAGCATTTGGAGGGATGAACTCCCCACCTCGGCTGCTCCATCCTCCGGGAACCAGCCTGTGTTTATTTTCCATCTGTGCTTTCAGCAGCTCTCAGGGATCACCTGGCAGCATCAGCCATCCAAAACCAGCACGGGAACCAGCCCTGCAGAAAAGCTTCCCAGCACTGGCAGGGGAAGCTGGGGCAGGAACACAGAGCCAGACAGAAAAGCACAGAATTCCCCGGGGCTGGCTTGTTTTCCACCCTGTGCTTCCCCTCCCGGCTAGGTGAGCTTCCTCCCAGCCCAGCTGCCTCAGCTGCAGGGAAGTGTCCCTGTGCTGGGCTCTCAGGGGGCTGTGCCAGGAGGGGCTGGCCTCAGTGTTTGCCCTGCATTGGTTCTCCATGCCCTGCCCTGCTCTGTCCCTGTAGCAGCAATCCTTGACTGAAGGCTCAGGGCTCTCCTGCCCAGCCAGGCTGACCTTGCTGCAGGGATGAATCAGCAGGAAATGCCAGCCTGGAGCTGTCTGGGAAGAGCCTCTGGCTCTGGGCTGGGATGTGTCTGTGTCTGACTGCAGCTCTGAGCTGGGCAGGGCAGGAGGATTTCTGCTGCTTAAGGTGAACCTGGCCTGCCCTGACAGTGCTCAGTGCTTTTGGGAGCCTTTGGGGCAGCACCTGAAGTGGAAGTGCTCCAGAAATGCTCCAGCTGTGCCTCCTTCCCTGGTGCATCCCTGAACCCCAGGGGTCACCAAGGGACTTCCCTTCCCCAGAAAATTCCTTTGAACTCCCTGCTGGGACCAGTCTGAGAGGGAAGCTGGAGCTCCTGGTGCCCAGGGTGTGCTGAGCAGGGCTGGTGGGCACAGGAGGTGCAGCTGAGCTGGAGCTTGGAGGGGAATCCTGGGGACTCCAGCCAGAGCCATCGGAGGGCAAAGGTGATCCTCCCTGGGATAACCCCTGTCCTCCTAGGGAATAACCTGCTCATGCCACCCTGGGGGCTGGCTGTGTCCTGCTCATGCTACCCTGGGGGCTGGCTGTGTCCTGCTCATGCCACCCTGGGGGCTGGCTGTGTCCTGCTCATGCCATCCCTGGTGTGCTGGCTGTGTCCTGCTCATGCCATCCCAGGTGTGCTGCCTGTGTCCTGCTCATGCCACCCTGGGGGCTGGCTGTGTCCTGCTCATGGCATCCTGGGGGCTGGCTGTGTCCTGCTCATGCCATGTCCTGCTCATGGCATCCTGGGGGCTGGCTGTGTCCTGCTCATGCCATGTCCTGCTCATGGTCAGCCCAGTGCTCCCAAACCCCGAGAGGTTTCTCACTGGTGGGGAGAGAGCAGTGCCCAGGCATTCCCCGTGTAGCTCCATGAATGTTTCATGGGCCAGGGGTGTCTCTGTGCCTCCCTGGACTGTCCCCTGCTGCCCAGGGGAGGATGAAGCCCAGAGGAGAAGGGAAGGTGTTTGTCCTGAGCAAATCCATGCCATTCTCATCCATTGTGGGGTCACTTTCCCCCATAATCACGTTCCTGTGCTCCTGTTTGCCCTTGGCCTACCCTGGTATGCTGCAGGACAAGGACAGCTGTGGTTTTGGGAGCTCTGTGTGCGCTCCCTGTGCCTGCCCTGATCCTGGCAACAGCAGATGTAAAAGCAGCTGGGCTGTCTCCCCAGGCTGCCCCTGGCGCTGCTCCTCTCCTCCCAGGGGGAGCAGGGAGGAGCAGAGCCACTCTCGGGTGTCTGGGAGGGCTGGGCTGTGCTCGTTAACCAGCCTGACCTAGATGAGTGTGCACAGCCCCACCGTGGGGGCTGGGGAGCCTCTGCCACACGGGGCTGCTCCTGATCCGGGGGACAGCCCAGGAGCAGGAGCTGCAGAGCCCCCCAGCTCCCTGTGAGCCTCCCCAGAGCCTGCAGCAGCTTCCCCTTGCCAGGCTCTCCTGGCTGGGTTTGCTCTGCTTCCTCCCCTCAGCCTCCCCAGGCTGCTCTCCAGGCCCTGCCTGCATGGCAGACAGATCTGGGGTGCCTCTCTCTGGGGATGCACCCAGCAGTGCTGGCTCTCTGCAGGGTCACAGGGACAAGGCACATTTGTTAGCAAAGAGAATGTCCCAGCCTGTGACTTGTGCCTTCCATCTGGCTGGGGCTGCTCTGCCTGGGTGTGATACCCTGCAGGTGTCCCATGGAGGTGTCACCCTGGAGGTGTCCCTGGGCTCTCCATTCCCTGGAGGTGTCATCCTGGAAGTGTCCCCAAGCTCTCGGTGTGTCAGCAGGACATCACCTGGCAGGGCAGGGGGCAGGAGCTGGGGAAAAGGAGCAAAAAGAAGCAGCTCTCCAGGGAGCAGAGGATGCTGATCAGGAGATCTCCTCCTCTGGGAAGTACATTCCAGCTGTAGGGAGCAGGGGAAGCAGCACAGGCTGGGACACATCTCCTCACCTGCAGCAATCCTGCTCCTGCTCCCCACCAGCTCTGGCTCTGGGACAGGGTTTCATTGCATTTGAACTGAAATTTTGTAACCTGCAAAGGCTGTGTGGGGCTGGGACCCCTCCAAACCTTGGGAGGGTCCCCCTGAGCGGGTGGCTGGAGGTGAGTGGCTTGTCCTGGGTGTGCTGTGCAGCGAGGGGCTGGATCCCAGCTGTGGCCTCCAACCCCCCCAGGAAGCAGATCCTGGTGGATCCCTGGGGCTGGGTGTGCTTGGCGCAGCTCCCTCCCTCCCCTGCTCCAGAGCTGACTGATGTAACCCAGTTCTGCTCCTTCAGACCTGGAAAAGGGATCTCATGTTTGTTTTCCAGGTGGGTTGTCTATCCCATAGAAAACATCGTGTTCCTCTCCAGGATGTGACCTTGGGTGGCCCCAGCCCAGAGACCCCTCCCAGCATCCCCCCAGGACAGCTCCTGGGAGGAATTTGGGAAACCCTGGGCTGTGGGAGGGGGTTCCTGGTGGAAAGCTGGAGTTTGTGAGTTGCTGCCTGGGACTTGTTCCCTCCCTGACCCCTCTGTCCTGCTGCATCCCAGCAGTTAGTACCTCCTGTTTCCTATTCATAAAAAAGCCAAGCACATGGAGCAGCTGGATCCTCCCAAACCCTCCTCCTGTGCCACAAACTGAGAGCTCAGCCTAAAAATAGCCCCGTGCCTGTTGGAGGTGTAGCCCCGACTGCTGATGAGGTCTTGGGAACCAGAAATAGCTCCTGAGTCCCAGCAGAAGCAGAGGTTCTGCCTTGAACAGCTGCGTTTGGGGCAGCTCAGGCTCAGCCCCCGAATCCCCTTGGACGCTCATGGGGCTGGGGGATGCTGGGGGCACACCCAGGCTGTTCCAGCTACTCCTGGGGAGCTCCTGCCTTTCCCTGTGTTGATCTCCCCAGTTCCTCCCTGGTTTTTTCCATGGGATGATGTAAGGCACACAAATTCCCTTCAGGAGTTCTTTGTCTTTCCCATGCAGTGACTCAGCCCCCCAGGCTCTCACTCCCCAGCTGCCAGGCTGCTGCAGCCCTTCCCTCCTGAGCTGCTTCCAGCTCCTCCTTCAAGTGGAGAATGTACTGGGGGATGTTCCAGGCAGCCTCTTCCCCTCCAGTCCTTTGGGAAGTGTTCTCCTGATGCACCTGCTGCTCCCATCCCATCCCATCCCATCCCATCCCATCCCATCCCATCCCATCCCATCCCATCCCATCCCATCCCATCCCATCCCATCCCATCCCATCCCATCCCATCCCAGCCCATCCCAGCCCATCCCATCCCATCCCATCCCATCCCAGCCCATCCCAGCCCATCCCATCCCATCCCATCCCATCCCATCCCATCCCATCCCATCCCATCCATTATCCCATCCCATTATCCCATCCCATTATCCCATCCCATTATCCCATCCCATTATCCCATTCCATTATCCCATCCCATCCCATTATCCCATCCCATCCCATTTTCCTTCCCTATTTTTTTTCTTCTCAGTGACTTCATCCTCCAGGTGGATGTAAGACACCCCTGGGATTTTTATTTTCTGGAAAATTGTTAGCGCATGTCAAAAGTGTCTTCGGCTCCCATTGCTCCCAGGAAGCACAAGATGGAGAAACAGGATCTGTCCTGAGCCTGGAGCTTTCCTTGGGCCTTGTTCAGGGGAATTTTAATCAGAAATTCATGTAATACTTGGATCTGGGCAGGCTCAGGGCCGTGGCTGTGCTGGGGTCCTGCTCATCCTGCTGCACCCCTGGGAAGTGGTGCCTGGACTGGCAGAGATGGGGCATCCCGTGGGGATGAAGTGATTTTTGGGAAAGATCAGGGAAGCACAGTTCCCTGGAGGCCTGTGTTTGGTGCTGCCCCTTTGGAATGTGGGAGTGGAGAACCAGGGGGTGGCTCTGGCTGTGTCTTTGCTTTGGTGTCCCCAGTGCCACCCTTCCTCCCCTCTGGCAGGAGTCCAGACCCCTCTGCCATCCCATTCCAGGGGCTGCTCCGTGCCCTGCCAGCTCCCAGGCCATTCCCTGAGGGAGCACCAGCCCCTAAAGGGAGCCTGGGGGTGCTTTTGCCTTGTGCAGGGAGTGGTTTGGAGGCTTTTCCAGTGTTCCCCCATTTCCATGGGCAGCTTTGGAGCAAAGTGTGTGTTAGGGGTTTTGTGTGGGGTGGGACAGTGGGAAGCATTCCCAGGAATCCTCTGGAATCAGTGGGAGCTTTGTGCTGGGCATGGCCAATAGCTCCTTCTGGAACCTGCCCCCAGATCAGCAGCCTGGGAAGGGTGGGCTTGTGTTGGGTGGGATTGGAGCTGCTCGGCTGCTGCTGCTGCCCCAAAGAACTCCTGGGAGGCATCACCCTTTAAAGCACTTGATCCAAGGACACTTCCAGGCACTCCTGAGTGTCTCTGTTGGAGTGAGACCCAGCAGGTCTGGCAGGAAGTTGATTGAATGGATGCTGCTGAGCTCCTTTGCCATTGTGGGTCAGTCTCTGCTGAGAGGATCCCTGAGTCACTGGCTCTGGGACATTCCAGCTGGTGCCTTTGTCTCCTTCCAAACACAGCTCCCAGCTCTGCCTGCAGAATCCCAGTGCTGGCTGGAGGCCTCAGTGAGCTGCTGTTTCCCAGGCTGTTCAGTAGAAGGGCAGCATGTGGGGTGGGGACAGGGATGGACATGGAGCTGCAGGTGCACCAAAGAGGGGTCAGGTCCCGTGTGCCACCTCCCAGGTGCACCAGGGAGGGGTCAGGTCCTGTGTGCCACCTCCCAGGTGCACCAAAGAGGGGTCAGGTCCTGTGTGCCACCTCCCAGGTGCACCAGGGAGGGGTCAGGTCCCGTGTGCCACCTCTCTGTGTGGTGTTTGTGTCTCTGACTTGGGGTTTAGGTGATACCTGGGACACTTGGCTTAGAATCCCAGCATCACTGAGGCTGGAAAAGCCCTCCTGGATCACCGAGTCAAATCCCCAATGCCCAAAGCACTGAGTGCCACATCCAGGCATTCCTTGGACACCTCCAGGGATGGGGACTCCTGGGTAGTTCTCCCTTTCCCTGGAGGAACTCGTGCTAGATAACCCTGGTGCCTTCTCTCCTCCAAGTTCTGCTGGTTTGTGGCTCTGGGAGGTGACAGAGGGCCCTTCCCTTGTGTCTCCCCTGTGGCTGCAGGTGGCACAAGCTGCACTCCAAGGCTGGGAAGAAGGAGAAGGAGCGTGGTGAGATCCTGGTGAGCCTGCAGTTCACCCGGAACAGCCTGACCGCCAGCATGTTCGACCTGTCCGTGAAGGACAAGGCGCGCTCGCCCTTCGGGAAGCTCAAGGACAAGGTGACAGGCAAGAAGAAGTACGACCTGGAGTCGGCCTCTGCCATCATCCCCAGCAGCATGGCAGCCCTGGACATGGAGGATGACTTCGAGCTGGGGGGCAAGAAGTCCAAGCTGAAGGGCTTCTTCCTGAAGAACAAGCTGCGCAGGTCGTCGCTGACGCAGTCCAGCACGTCGCTGGGTTCCGACAGCACCATCTCCTCTGCCAGCCTGAGCCTGGCGGGCACCGTGCCCGAGGTGCCCAAGTCCCCCAGCAGACACAGCAGCCTGTCCACCGAGCGCTCTGGTAAGAGGATCAGGGATAATCCCCCGGGCTCCCCTTCCTTTCTGTGCAAGGGGCTGCTGAGACTTCCTTGCTGCTCTGTTAACTGAGTGCTTACCCAGCCACAGAACCAGGGACTGGGGAGTTGGTTACTCCAATTCCAGGAATGTGGAACCAGCAATGCGGAATTGTTCAGGTTGGGAAAGCCCTCCAGGATCATGGAGTCCATTTGTTCCCTCAGCACTGCCAAGGCCAGCACTGCCCCATGTCCCCAAGTGCCACAGCCACAGGGCTTTGAAATCCCTCCAGGGATGGGGACTCCAGCCCTGCCCTCTCCAGGAAGGAAGGAGATATCCAATATCCAATACCCCAATATCCACCCTGAGCCCCCCCCGGCCCAGCCTGAGGCCGTTCCCTCTCCTGTCCCTGTTCCCTGGAGCACAGCCCGACCCCCCTGGCTGTCCCCTCCTGGCAGGGACTTGTGCAGAGCCATAAGGTCCCCCCTGAGCCTCCTCTGCTCCAGGGTGTCACTAGGAGGTGACATCCTGCACAAACCCCCTGAGACCTGTGTGCTGGCACTGAGGTGTTTGCCAGAACAGGAGGAACATCCCAGATTTTGCTTCTCCATGCCTGCACCACGAGCTCCCAGGGTCTGGGGGTTCCTCAGGGCTGTTCCTTTCAGCCCCTCGGGGCAGTCCCTGTCAGGAGGGCCCTGGCTGGGCTGGGCTGGGCTGGGCTGGGCTGGGCTGGGCTGGCCCTGCCCTGGGTCACTGCTCTCTCTCTCTCTCTAATGAGCCGCCTCCGCTAGCAGGCAAAGCCCAAGCAGGGCCGCCCCGGTGATTAAAACAATCTGAGCTCTTGGCACTCCCAGGGCAATCATTTACAAACAAAAAAGGCCATTGTAGGGAATTAATTCTCCCTTGGAAACAAATACATCATTAAATGGTTCAGTTGGCTGAGACAGCACATTGCCAGGTTGGGTGGGAGTCCCCAGGGAGGCCCTGTGGCTTCTGCTGGTGAAATTCCTGTGCTGGTTCCATCATCCTTGGCCTGAGTCTTCCAGCTACTGGGAGCTTCCCTTCCCATGGCAGGGGACTGGAACTAGGTGGTCTTTAAGGTCACTTCCAGCCCAAACCATTCCACAGTTCCATGAAGGAAGCAGCATCTCCAGCTGGGAGGGGCGAGCAGCTGTCAGTTGTTTTCCACGGGTTCTCCATGACTTTTACCCCCAAAAACTGGCAGCAGCCACGAGGTCATAGAGTCATGGAATTGTTAAGGTTGGAAAAGATTTTTAAGATGATCAAGTCCAACCCTCGAGGCAGTGGGAGGGAGAGGCAGGCACTGGGCCCTCCTGGCTCATCACACCAAGCAGTGGCCTGGAGCTCTTGGCCCCATCACCTCTTGTTCAGTGCAAGCTCATACATCACATGGAAGCTTTCAAACCCTTTAAGGAGCTTCTGAGGAGTTGAGTTCCTTGCATTTATTGTCAAGCTCAGACAATGGGTTTGTCATCTTGCAGAGCCTCCTCAGGGGGTCTTCCCCTGCTGTGCTCGGGGACAGTTTTGTGTCCCCAGTGTGGCCACACAGCAGCGAGCTGTGCTTTGCATTCCAAGGATTTAATCATAATCCTGCAGCAGGGAGAAGGTTGGGGTGGTTTCCCAGCTCTCTTTGGCGTGTCCAGGTGGCAGACAAGGATGGCCTGACCTGTTTGTGTGTTTGCCCCCCGCAGTGAAGGAGCTGCTGGCCTCGCCCAAGCTGAGCCACAAGAGAGCGTTCAGCGACGACGTGTCGCAGGTCAGCCCCGCAGAGCTGGAGCCCAGAGCCCCGCCGAGCCCCCAGCCCAGGAGGGACCCCACCTCCCGCTCGTCCCTGTGCATCAACGGCAGCCACGTGTACGGGGAGGAGGCAGCGCCCCGGAACCCGCCCGGCTCTGCCCCCCTGCCCGTGCCCCGCAGGCAGGACGAGCCCTTGGGCTTCACCCCCCTGCACACCGAGCCCCACGAGGTGCCCTGGGGGCTGGGCAGCCTGGAGAGGGCCCAGCAGAGGGACGAGCCCAGGTTCATCCCATCCCCTCCCAGCCTGGCCCTGCAGGAAGAGCTCAAGGTGTCCACCAAGGCCGTGACCCTCAGCAACCACCTGGGCAGGGCCAGGATGGAGGAGAGCACCCGCCTGGAGGGCAAAGCCAGCCCGGCTGCGCCTGCTCTGGGCTTCCCCACGGAGCCAGCCAAGGACAGAGCGCCCGAGGACACCAGGAAGGAGGACAAGAAAGCCAAGGGAGGCTTCTTCCACCACGGGGGCAAAGGCCAGGGGGACAGAGGGACCCCCGTCCACGCCTCGGCCGCGGGGGATGAGAGGAGTAAGAGCAGCGGCTGGTTTGGGTCCAAGGAGCCCAAAGAGTCCCCTCAGAAACCCAGGTCAGTGCAAGGGGGTGTGGAGGTCCAGGCTGGTGATTTCTGCCCCAGATTCCTGTCTCCAGCGGCTCCTGGGTGCTCCTGGGAATGCTCAGGCAAGGGCAGAGCAGGGGAAATGCTTCCTTGCTCTTAAAGGTCTCAAAGGGAAGGGGATTTTCCTGGATCCTCTCCTGGCTTCTGCCAGAAACCATCTCTGGATGTGGGATGTGTTTTGCTCTCAGGAAAGGGAGGGATCCCCTCCACGGAGAGGTTTCCCTCTGCAGAGGTGAGGCTCAGTGTGGTCACACCAAGTGGTTCTGTGGCCTCAAAATGGAGATTCATTATCCTTTAATGAGCTAAAAAGCTTCCCTGGCAGTCAGGCTGGGATGTGGGATACTGGGATTTGTAATCACATTCCTGTTATGAACCCCACACCCCCCATAGGGTCTGGTCAGGGTGCAGCACTTTGGTTACATGAGATATCATAAATATTCCCAAAGTAACTAATCCCAACCCTGCTCTTTCCCCTTCCCATCCCACCCAGCCTTCCCTTCTCCCAGTTATGAATCTCTAACTGTTCTTGCTTTGTCTGGTGATTCATCCCTCCCAATCCTGGGGGTTTGTGGTGTTTTTGCTGTTCCTGTGAGGAGTTTATCACTCATGTCCCCCCTGGAGCTGAGCTGGCAGTCCAGAGGTCGAGGGTGGTGTCAGTGAGAGGCAGGAAATGGGGTTAGAACCAGCCAGAGAAAACAACCAGCATTCAGAGCTGCTTTGGTTTGCAGGCTTGGTTTATTAGAGGGATTTTCTAATCTGGGCTGACTTTAACCTCATTTATTAAGCAGAAGGATTTGAGTTCAGTCTGAGCCTCCTTTAATGAAGAGGGCACTCCTGGTTTATTCCTCAAAACCTGGCTCCCACATGGGTTAAACTTGTGAGGGGATGAGCACATCCCTCAGCCTGGCTCCAGCACCAGCCCCAAGATTCCTCCTTTCCATGGGAAGGTGTCGTGCTCGTGGTGGCCTTGAGGCTGCACCGGCAGAGCTGGGGACACTGGGACAGGCAGGAGCTGCTCCCCTGGGCCAGGAACATCAGCAATATCTCATCCCACTGGAGCTCAGTCCCACAAAGTCCAGCACTGGGAAGGGGCAGGCAGGAGAGACAAGTGTGAGGTCTGGGGGCTGCTGTGCTGCACCCCTGGCATTCCCTGTCCCTGGCAGTGTCCCAGGGATGGGGCTTGGAGCGCCCTGGCATGGTGGAAGGTCCCTGTCCATGGCAGGGGTGGAAGGGGATGGGCCCTAAGGTCCCTTCCAACCCAAACCATGCTGTGATTCTGGGATTCCCAGGAGACTCAAAGCCCTGGCAGTGGTCTGGGGTCACATCCCAGGGCAGGGTTTGTGCATGAGCCTGAAGGACTCTGGTCCCTGCACCCTGTCCTTGAGGAAGGACAGAG
This sequence comes from Serinus canaria, assembly GCF_022539315.1. Taxonomy (NCBI): domain Eukaryota; kingdom Metazoa; phylum Chordata; class Aves; order Passeriformes; family Fringillidae; genus Serinus; species Serinus canaria. The sequence goes on along the minus strand of NC_066317.1, from coordinate 70,818,285 downwards.
CATTCCCACTCAAGATCGTTCTCTTGATTTTTCTTTCTAATTTTGGGATAAGAAACCTGCTGGTTAAGGCCTAGAATAAAAAAATCAAGGCTTAAAAATCCTGCTGTGTCCAGGCAGTGCCTCCACAAGTGCCTGAGGCAGCCAGGGAAGCACTGATGGGATGGGATGGGATGGGATGGGATGGGATGGGATGGAGCTGCCCTTGGCATCTCTCTCTGGGGCCTTTTCCTTGGGAAATGGGTGAGAAGCCACTGGGTTTTCTCCTTTTCCTTGGGAAATGGGTGAGAAGCCATTGGGTTTTCCCCTTTTCCTTGGGAAATGGGTGAGAAGCCACTTGGTTTTCCCCTTTTCCTTGGGAATGGGTGAGAAGCCATGGGTTTTCTCCTTTTCCTTGGGAAATGGGTGAGAAGCCATTGGGTTTTCCCCTTTTCCTTGGGAAATGGGTGAGAAGCCATTGGGTTTTCCCCTTTTCCTTGGGAAATGGGTGAGAAGCCATTGGGTTTTCTCCTTTTCCTTGGGAAATGGGTGAGAAGCCATTGGGTTTTCTCCTTTTCCTTGGGAAATGGGTGAGAAGCCACTGGGTTTTCTCCTTTTCCTTGGGAAATGGGTGAGAAGCCAGCAGGTTGTCCCCTCTTGGCAGTCCTGGGAAGGAGGCAGGCAGGGCCATGATGCTCTGATTTTGAGGCAGGGATGTCAGATCCAGCTGGAGTTCAGCTCCTTGTCCCAGTGGATAATCACCAGGAGTGCCCCTAAACACTGCTGCTTCCTGACAGCTCCCTGCCTCCCTGCTCTCATTCCCAGCCTTGCTCCTTTCCCAGAGAGTTCCACTCCATGGCTTTGTTTAAATCCACTTCAGTGCTCACAGTTTAATCTCGGGCTCAGCCAGAGCTGAGCTTAGAGCTGCCTTGCTCCAAGCTTTGGAGGACTTTGTCTGGCTGGGGCTTTCTCTCCCAAATCCAGGAATGGATTCCAAGCAGCACGAGCTGCAGGGGAGGAATTCACAGAACCCCTTTTGGGTGTTTAGGAACATCTGAGTGGGCTTCAGGTGCAGTTTGCAATTGAGAATGGGAAATAGTTGAGCTTGAACTGGAGCAGGGGGGGTTGAGAGGAGGAGCTGGGAGGAGTGGCTGCTGGAGGAGGGGGAAATGCTGGAGCTGCCTGGCTGGGAAGGGATTCTCCCTCCCAGTGTCCAGGGACTGGGCACTGGGACAGCTGAGAACCTTTGGGGAGCATTTCAGGAATCCTTTGGTGACTGAGCTTGATGTGCTGCAGAAAGGCCCTGCCCATCCTCACAGGGACAGGGTTTGTCTCTGCCCTGCCTTTCCCAGTGCCTCAGTTTTCCTGGCCATTCATTAGGACATCATTACTTGTTTTAGTTATAGACAACTGACCTCTCTGATTTCGTTTTGCTTCCTTCCAGTGAACGACCTCGTGGGCCAAGCTGGTGGTTCAGGTCAAGGCTGTGGAAGACTGTTTTAGGTCTTGGTGGCTTCAGAGTGCCAGAGGGCAGGGTCAGAAGGGGTCTTGGCAAGGAATTCCTGGCTGGCAGTGTGGGCAGGGGCTGGGCTGGAGTTACCAAATTTGCTGTGGCTGCCCCTGGATCCCTGGAATGTCCAAGGCCAGGTTGGACACTGGGGCTGGGAGCAGCCTGGGAGGTGTCCCTGCCATGGCAGGGGTGGCACTAAATCCCAATTTAGGATCCCTTCCAGCCCAAACCATTCCACATTGTGTAATCTCTGGGGGTTCTCTGATGTCCATCTGTGGCTGTTCAGTAGCAGTGTCACTCCTAGAGCTGAGTTAACCCTTGCTCTGGGGAGAAGCAGCCTCTGAACTGAGCAGGTTTAAGTCTTGACATATTTGCAGGAAGGACTTTTCCCCTCCTGCTCTCCTGACTCTGGGTACTTCTGCCAGCAGCACCCTCTCATCTCTATGTCCACCTTGGATAGGCCCAGTTTAACCCAGAGCTGAAGGTGGTGAGAAGGCATCAAAATCAGTCACTTTCCCAGCCCAGAAGCCTCAGCCTGCAATTAGTTAAAAGGTCTGTAATTAGAAGGATGATTGGAGTTTGCCTACAGCAAAGCCCAGCCTGGCACAGCTCATCTCTACCCACTTGCTCTGCCAAACACACCCTTCCCAAAATAAGGAGCTGCAGCTTTGGGCTGGGTTTAACTGGAGCTTTATAAAGAGGGTTTTGTTGTGTGCTGGGTGGGTTTTGCTGAGCCCTCAGTGTGGGAGCTGGCTCTGCAAACCTGTCTGTGCTCTCCCTGGGGACAGAACTGGGCATTTCTGCCTTCAGCCCTTATTTACACCCCATTTTCCCTGATTCTTCACAGGGAAGCAGGTCCCAAAGGCTCTGCTTACCAGCCCTGCTCCCTGCTAATCCCTGGAGCTCCAGGCTTTGATTCTGGAGGGGATGGAGCAGTAGGAAGATGGTGTTTGCTCTTTGGAGGCTGAATAAAAGCCTGGTTGGGGGTTGTTGCTTTGAATGTCAGTGGTTAAGGGCTGTGTGTAAGGAAGAGGCTCAGCAGGTTTATTTGAGGCAAAGCCTGGGGCTGAAACAATCCTTTACATGTTTCCAGGGTTTCCTCCAATGTTATCAGAGTTCTGCAGCTCCTGCTTCCTGTGGAGAATCCTGGTGATAAAATGGGGCTGCATCTTAGGCCTGGCAGCAGGAGGGAGAGGAAATTGGGCTCTGTCCTATAAAAACAGGGGCACCAGCTCCATTCTCAGGTTCAAGCCCCTTCCCAGAGCCCATACCCTTGGATCCAGCATTGAGGCCAAATATTGACTCAGTTCCTCCCTCTTCCTCATGTGCTCCTAAAAAGTGCCTTTCCTAAGGGCTGGGAATGGGAGCAAGGCTTGGAGTGGCTGGAGCAGAGTCCTTGGCCTGGCTGGCAGTGCTCCATGGAGCATGGAGCTTGTGGCAGCCCCTCCAAAGCCAGCAGGACCCTGAGAGCAGAGGAAGAGGGAGATGAAGGCCATGGTGTGAAAGCAGGGATGCGTCCATGGGAGCCATCAGGGTCACAGCTGTGGCACAGGGCTTGTGCAGCTCTGGCCCTGCCTTGGAGCAGCCCCAGGGATGGTGTGGGGTCAGTGTGGGGCTGGAAAATGGCTCTGTGCTGCTGAGCCTGCCTCTCCCAGGGATGCACAGGAGGCAGGATGGGGAGCTGGACCCAGAGCTGGCACCAGCTCAGCCCTGATGTGCTTTGGAACCATCCAGGAGCAGCACAGCCCCACTCTCACTCCTGAAATGGGAATTGGGGCTGAAGTTGGCATGTCCCTGGGTTCCTACTGCCCAGATTTCTGCTATTTTGTTAAATTCCCATGGTTTTGAGGGCAAATGTCTGTAAAGGAAGATCTGTCCATTTGAATGGGGATGATGGACAGGTGAGGCACAAGGGAAGAGCAAAGTGGTTATTGCACAGATAATTATTACAGATCATTTATGGATTGTTATAGGTGATTTATTATAGAGAAACCCAGTCCTTCCACCTCTGGATTTCCTATTTAAAACACATTCCCTGACTCCTTCCCTCTGGTGCTCCCACCCTGTACAAAAATGTCCTGGGCTGCTGTTCCTTCCTGCACAATTCCAGCTGTGCCAGCCCTGCTCCTGCCGGTGGGAGGAGGTTCCTGATCCCTGCCCAGTCTGGAGCTGCTGCAGGATGCTCCAGCACCTCCACCCTGCTGCAGGATGCTCCAGCACCTCCATCCTGCTGCAGGATGCTCCAGCACCTCCATCCTGCTGCTGGATGCTCCAGCACCTCCACCCTGCTGCAGGATGCTCCAGCACCTCCATCCTGCTGCTGGATGCTCCAGCACCTCCATCCTGCTGCAGGATGCTCCAGCACCTCCATCCTGCTGCTGGATGCTCCAGCACCTCCATCCTGCTGCAGGAGGCTCCAGCAACTCCATCCTGCTGCAGGATGCTCCAGCACCTCCATCCTGCTGCAGGAGGCTCCAGCAACTCCATCCTGTGCCTTTCCACCCAGGGGAGCTCTGTCTGTGAGAAAATGGGGCCAAGAGCAGCTCGGGAGTAGCACCCACGGCACACCCCCAGAGCCAACCCTCCTGGAGGGATTTCCCTTGAGCTGCAGCACAGCTCTGCCCTCAGCACAGCAGGGCTGCCTCCCTCCCTGCCCTTCCCATGTGCTGCTTTCTTCTGCAGGTGCAGAGCCCTGCTCACCCTGAGAGCCAGGCTGGGCCCTGCAGAGCCCTGCTCACCCTGCTGCAGCCAGGCTGGGCCCTGCAGAGCCCTGCTCACCCTGAGAGCCAGGCTGGGCCCTGCAGAGCCCTGCTCACCCTGCTGCAGCCAGGCTGGGCCCTGCTGAGCCCTGCTCACCCTGAGAGCCAGGCTGGGCCCTGCAGAGCCCAGCTCACCCTGAGAGCCAGGCTGGGCCCTGCAGAGCCCTGCTCACCCTGAGAGCCAGGCTGGGCCCTGCAGAGCCCTGCTCACCCTGCTGCAGCCAGGCTGGGCCCTGCAGAGCCCTGCTCACCCTGCTGCAGCCAGGCTGGGCCCTGCAGAGCCCTGCTCACCCTGCTGCAGCCAGGCTGGGCCCTGCAGAGCCCTGCTCACCCTGCTGCAGCCAGGCTGGGCCCTGCAGAGCCCTGCTCACCCTGCTGCAGCCAGGCTGGGCCCTGCAGAGCCCTGCTCAGCCTGAGAGCCAGGCTGGGCCCTGCAGAGCCCAGCTCAGCCTGAGAGCAGGCTGGGATCCGGAGGGAGAAATCTTCCTGCACTGAACAAGCTGTTTCCAATAGACTTTTTCCATCAGGGGGTTGCTCAGCAATATTTTATTTCCTTTTTTTTTTATTGCTGCGAGGCTCAAAGGCGTCTGTGAAGTGCTGCCAAACAAATAAATGAGGGCAGGGAGGTACCCGAGATTTATTTTGGCTGGCGGAGCCGTGTGCTGGGAATGGGAGGGGAAGGAGGAGCAGCAGCAGGAGGAGGAGGAGGGTGAGTCAGCGTTTCAGTGCTGCACAGAGCTGCTTCCATCAGACAAGTGTAGGTTTCCCTCTAGAGGAATCTGCCGTGCTCCACTCCTGCTTTCACCCAGCACTTCCAGCTCCCTCCCTCCGGGAGGGTGGGAAAGGGCATTTTGGGCTCAGAGCAAGGCTCCTGCCAGTGCCAGGTGGTGGCCAAAGCAGGGATGTTCATCCCAAGGAATGGGGTGGGACGGTGACGCTGCAGTTTGAAATCCCAGTGGAAAGTCACAGATTGTCAAACGGCCTCAGGCTTTGCCAGGGGAGGGTCAGGCTGAATATTGGGAACATTTCTTCCTATCGAGGTTTGTCCAGCCCTGGCACAGCTGCCCAGGGCAGGGGTGGAGTTCCCATCCCTGGAGGGCTTTAAAAGCTCTATGGATGTGACACCTGGGGACAGAGGTCAGTGGTGACCTTGGCAGTGCTGGGAGTGGTTGGACTTGATGGTCTTAGAGGGCTTTTCCAACCTAAACATTCCATGATAGTTCTGCATGGAATTTGCAGGCAAGAGCCCCTGAACAAACCCCAGTGGGTCCCAGCAGGAATGGGGTTGAGAAGCAGAAAGGAAATTCCCACAGTGGAGCTGAAGGAGGAAAATGAGAATCCAACAAAGATGGATTCAAGTTCTGTTTTTACATATTTAGCCAATATCAGCAGGTCCAGCACCTCCTGAGCCCCATCAGGATTTTACAAGGGACAGAGGGACAGGAGCCAGGGAATGGCTCCCACTGGGAAAGGGGAGATTGGGCTGGGATCTGGGCAAGGAATTGCTGTCTGGGAGGGTGGGCAGGGGCTGGGCTGGAATTCCCAGATTTGCTGGGGCTGCCCCTGGATCCCTGGCAGTGCCCAAGGCCAGGCTGGACATTGGGGCTTGGATCTACCTGGGACAGTGGGAGGTGTCCCTGCCATGAATGGGGTGGCATGGGATAATCCTTAAGGCCCTTTCCCACCCAAACCATTCCATGGTGACCTGGGGAATGAAGACAGGATCATCTCAAGGGTGTGAGGAGGCCCTGAAGCTGTTCCTGCACCTGTGCAGGTGGGGATTGGTGCAGTCCCAGGTGCCTGGAATTGCTGCTCTGGCATCAGCCCTCCCTGAGGGGGAAACTTCACCCACTCAGCTTCTGGCAGCTGGCACAGTCAGTGCTCGTTAATCAGTGCAGCTGATTAATGCTCTGCAGCCTTTTAGAGCTGGAGCCCAGCAGAGCTGGATCAGGCCCTGGCTGCTCTTACTCAGCACAAAGGATGGATCTCAGTCTGGAGCAAAACATGGAAGCAGTGCCAGCAGGACAAGCAGAGGTGGGGCAGGGCTGTGTGCCTCTTGCAGCCACCCTGGAATCCTGGTGGTTGGACCTTGTCACCTTCCCTTGTCACCTTCCCTTTCCAGCTGGGAAGGAAAATTTGCCATGGCTTGCCCTGTTAAAATCTATTTGTGGAGGTTGTGAACTCATCCAGCTGAGTGGTCAGGTACTGAGCAGCTGCTCCCCTCTTCTGGGGAGCTCAGATTCGAGGAGGATTGGGGAAAAATGTCCAACCCTCTGCTGATCTCCAGGCTGGGAATGCCAGGAGAGGTTTCTCTCCACGCACAGTGGCTGCCAGTCTGGGATGCTTTGTGCCTCAGGGTCCATCAGCTTCTCCCAAAACTTCTGGAGACTTTGTGTGCTCACCCAGAGCTCAGAACTCCCAGGAGGAGCTGGGCTGCAGCTCTGGGGGCATTCCTGGCTGCTCCTCCCTGGCCCCCGGAGCAGGGTGGGGCCCTGTGGGGACCAGGCTGGGCACAGCCACCACGGCTGCTTTGTGACAGCAGGAGAGGGCACCCACGGGCTGGCTGTGCCCCAAGGGAGCTGAAGCTTTCAGTCAGGGCGAAGGGGTCCAGGCTTTTCTTTGTCCCTGGGCTGCCAGGTCTCTTCAGTGGTGTCCTGTGGGTGCTGGAGCAGAGCCAGGAGTGTTCCCTGTCCCCAGACTGGCACGGGGGACTTTGGTGGCATGGATGGCTTCATTGGGCACCTTTCCAAGGAGCTGCTCAGAGCAGGATGTGGGAAGGGGCTCTGCAGCTGCCAGGAGTGGGAGCAGGGGGTGCCCATGGTGGGGGCATCACTCGTGGGCCAAGGTGCTGCCAGCTCGATGCCCTCCCTGCTTTGGGACCAACCAGCTGCACCATCACCAGCGTCAGCTCTTGCCTCAAGGTGGCATTTTGTGCTTTAAAATGTGTCTGAGGCGCTTGGTGGATGCACAGTAACATGGAAATAGTTGTCCAAGCAACTTTGTGATCTTGCAGTGCCACCTGCAATCCCTCCCTGCAGCTGGGCAGGGATATCTCAGGGTGGAGCCCCAGGACTGGACATATCCCAGGCACTTTGGCAAAACAATTAATTTACTCCTTCTTAAACCTTGGTGTGCCCAGAGCTGGCTGATCCACACCCATATCTCTGCCCAGCCAAGAGGGGGACTCTCTGGAATTCTGTGGTGCAGGAGGCATCAATCCCATGGGATCTGTTATGGGGCAGGGCCAGGTCCCCTGTCCTGGGGATGGGATTGCTCCTCCCAAGGGTGAGGCAAGGGCATGGGCCCAGAGGAGGGAGCCTGGCAGTCAGAGCACCAGATGGATGTGGGGTGTCCACATCACACCCCCCGTTGTGATGTGAAAACCTCTGAGCCTGGTGAGCCTCCGTGGGGTGGTGACTCCACATTGCTGCAGTTGTTCCCAAGGAAGATCAATGAAATCCCACAGAAAGGTCCCTCAGTCCTGCTTGAGCAGGCAGCAGGGTGCTGTCAGCCTCACTTGGGGTGAGATTCTGAATTCCAGGTGTGCCGAATCCCTTCCACCTTGGGATCCCCCCTGGGGTTTCAGGCATCTTGGGCAGAAGTGATGTGACAAGGGACATATGGGAGGCAGGACAGAGTCCAGAGTGGGGACAGAGTCCTGTCCTGGCCACGTGCTCCCTCCTGCTGGGCTCTGGTTCCTGGGCCTCCCTCAGCCCTGTCCCTCCCTCCTGTGCCAGCGTGAGCTCCATGTGTGTGTGCTCCCCTGCTGGTCATGCTGGCAAACCAGTGAGGAGGCACTGGGGTGAACTGGGAAAGGCTCCTCTGTGTGCCTGGACTGATTCAGGTGACCCTGATCCATGAGCCCGGGCTGCTCCTCGTGCTCCACCTGCCCCCGGTGCCACCAGCACTGGGACAAACTCACCTTGGGCTGCAAGAGGTGGGGAAACCTCTCTGGCTCCTGGGCAGAAGGGGAATGTGGAGGAGTGTCCTGGGAGCAGGGCCACCCCTTCCTGGGTGTCTGCATGCCCTTTCCACGCCGTGACTCCATAATCATTGCTGTGCCTAACAAGAGCCAGGCATGGATTGGTCATTGCACTGCTTGGAGCGACTGTGGTGTGTGTGGTGTGTGCTTCCAGCCCTGTCACAGCATTAACCAGGAGGACTGTTCTGTCTTCCCTCCACAGCCTGGAAGTGTCTCCTCAGGTAGAAACCAGCTCAGATGCTCCTTCTCATTGTGCTCCCTGCTCCCCTGCCCCGTGCCCCGCTGCCCTTCCTGCTAGCATGCCGAGCTCTAACCTCCCTCCTGCTCCTGGAGACAGACAGGCCGGGTGCTTGGCCCCCACCAACCCATTCCTCAACTCCCTGCAGAGCAATCCCTTCTTTGAGGAGCTCCTCGCTGACCAGGTACTAAATTCTCCTTCACCTACTCACTTTCTCTCTAGTTTCCCGCCTGGGCCGCGTGCTGCACCCGAGGTCGCTGAGAGCTTTTATTCCTCTGAGGATTGCAGTCCCTCTGGCTCCCCAAGGCAGACAGAGCCCCAGAGGGAGTCTCCAGCCCAGAGCGTTGGTGTCCCCGTGCCAGAAACCAGTCCCCCAGCACCGGGAGAGCTCCCTCCGGCCGACACCGACCCCGCCGTCCCCCCGCTGCCCTCGGAGTGGGACGACACCTTCGATGCCTTTGCCACCAGCAGGCTCAAACCAGAGCGGAACAAGGAGAGCTTCTTTGCCTCGGTGGCAGCAGAGGGCATGGCTTTCATCGATGACCCCAGAGCCAGCCCGACGGAGAGCTCAGCGGAGCCGCCCTGCCAGAAGGGCTCCAAAGTGTACGAAAAGGCCGCTGAAATCCCTGCGGCTCTCCGCTCTTGGACAAATTTCTCCGCTCTAGACGTGGGGGCCAACCTGGTGAGCACCACCCAGGAGGCCACGGTGATCGAGGACGTGCTGAGCCCGGTGTCCGCAGGCTCCATGGCCAGGAGGAGGAAAAGCAGCACGCCCATGGTCTGGACAGCCGCCTTTGCCTCGGGCAACCCCGGGGACAAAGAGGTGTCGACGGCACTGAGCACTGAAAATAGCGCTAGGGAGGCGGGGGACAGCGGTGAGGAGGAGTCCTGCGGCCCAGGGACGAACGGCTGGATGACCATAGCCACGGAGAGCGCCGCCGGGCCCTCAGAGAGCGCCGGGGAGCGCGCGGCTCCCCAGGGCCCCTTCGGCCCGCGCCCGCCCTTCCTGGGCGAGGGCACCATCGAAGGCCAGAGCTCGTCCCGTGCTGCCTCCTGTGTGCTGCCCCGGAGCTCCTACCCCCCCGAGCCGGCCCCCGAGGCCCCGCGCGGCGGCTCCGTGGCGGCCGTGCCCCCGCGGGTGCCGAGGGACGCGGCGGGGCGGAGGTTCCCCGAGACGGGCGCGGAGCCCGGGGGCGGCCCGCAGGGCGCCTTGGACATCCGCAGCTCGGTTTTCCGGCTGCAGGCCAGCATGCGGCTGGAGGCCAGCGAGGGCCTGCTGCAGTTCAGCTCCGACATCCGCGAGAGGCGCGTGGTGCTGGCACCGTGGGCAGGGCCCCAGGAGCCGCCGCCCGGCCTGGCCGGGCCGCCCCCCAAACCCCCCCGGCGGTTCGCAGCCGCGGGCGCCGTGGGGGACAGCGAGGACGAGGAGCCTGGTGGCAGCCAGCGAGGCAAGCAGGAGCCATGGGAAGAGTCAGAGGACCCAGGAGCAGAAATGGGATTGCCCAGGAGCCGTGGGAGCAGCGAGCCCTCCGTGCCGGCGCCTCCCAGCCTGCCCGCCCCGGGAGCGGCCGCCAATGAAGCCGGGAGAGAGTTCGCAGCATCCGAGGGTGCCGGAGCTGCTGCTGTGGACTCAGCAGCTGGCTTGGAGACAGGAGCCGGCAGGCTGGGGACAGGGGACACCTCTGTGGGGGAACGCCCATCAGAGATGAACGAGACAGATGTGGCAGAGCGGTTTGAGACTTGCGTATCCAAGTTCTCCCTGGATGGACTGGACCGGTCGGGTGCTGAGGAGAGCTGGAGCCAGCCCCGTTTATCCCCTCAGGGGGCCACAGACAGTGCCAACTGGGAAACGGCCTCCAAGCAGGAGCTGTTCCCTGAGGAGCCCAGTATTTCAGGACTAAACCCACCTTCCAAGCTAGATCTGGGCCAGCCGACCAGCTGGACAGCTCTGGAAGAGCAGGAGGCAGCTGGGCATCCACACCCGCAGCCCCAAAGGTCAGAACACAGGCAGAGGCCATCCCAGCTGGAGCTGGCTTGCCAGGATCGCGAGGGGCGAGCAGGAGGGCAGCCCAAGCCCCGCGCCCCTCCCCAGGAGGCAGAGCAGGGCAGGACCCCCGCCAGCGAGGGGCACTGGGCAGAGAGCAGGGTAGACTTCAAGAAAGCCGATTTCTGGAAGCCAGATAGGGCAGAGAGGCACACACAGGGAGCTTCAGCCCTGAGAAACCCTTTTACCCTGGCGCTGAGCCCCAATTCCCCGAGCAACCCCTTCGTGGAGAAGCCCCCAGCCCCTGTCCCTGTCCAAGCTGTGCTGCCTGAAAAGCTTGAGCAGGGCGACTTCAGCTTCTGCAGCCTGCAGGAGGAAGCCCCCGGGCACGGCTTGCAGCCCACTAACGCTACCCCCCTGCATGTCAGCCAGCCCCTGGCCTTCTCCACCCCTTTCCTCGCGGCTGCCACTAACCCCGAGCCGTGTGGCCGCCCCCGGCCCCCCGCGGGGGTCCCCGCCCGCCGCGCCGCCGCCCGGCCCTGCCCGTGCCCGCAGCCTGGGGAAGCTTCGGCGCTCCTGGTTCTGCCCAGGGAGACACGGCCGGCTGAGAAGCCCCTTGGCCAGCAGACGACCAGGTGAGCACTGCGGGAAGGCGAAGGGCGTGTGTGTGTGTGGGAAGGTGAGCCCTGGCCCCTTCTGCTGCTGGCCCCCTCTGCTGCTGGCAGGGCTGTGCCCAGCTGGGCTCGCTCCGAGGAGGCTGCTCCACGCCGTGCTGCAGCTCCTGTTCCTTCCCCTGGTCCCAGAGAGCCCAGCCCGAGCTGCTGGGAGCCTTGGCTCTCTGGGATGCTGGGGGAGTGACTGCTGGTGTCGGGTGTGGCCAGGGCAAAGGGTTCCATGCACCCACGACCTGCCCCAGCTGGAAATTCAGAGCTGCACCCACATTGCACCCAGTGCTGATTTTGGCTCCATCATTCCCCCCATGCTTGCAGAAGAAATGCCTTTTCTGTGCCTGCCAGGAGAGCTTGTGGCTGTTTATGCTCTCCTGAGCTCCCTCATGGCATGTGCACAGCTGCTGCCCCTGCCCTCGCCATCCATCCAGCTTTGGCTGCTTTCCTCTCAAGTGCCCATTGGGTACTGAAAACCTTCTGTCCATAGCAAAAAACCGAGTTTTTCCACCAGGGCGAAATGCCCCTCTGCCCTCCCTCCTGCCAGGATGCCCATTGGTGATGAAGCACATGGGATTTAGCCTTGAGGCTGATGGGAATGGGAAGGGTGAAAGAAGGGGCTGCTCCTCCTCCCAGGTCAGTCCTGGGTCTGTACAAATGCCACGAAGCAAAGCTGGGGAGTTCAGGGCATGGAATCTTGCTCTGTGTCCTTCAGTTCATCTCATTTTCCTGGTTCTCCTTCCCCTGGTCTGCCTGGGCTCTGCCTGCCCAGGGGATTTACCGAGCTCCAGCAGGGAATTATTGATCAGCCTCACTGATCATAAGGCAAATGGAGTTTCCTGGGGGCACCAAAATGGTAAAATCCCACCTGCCCCAAGAGCAAGACTGGTTGTGGCTCTGGGGAGAGGAAAGGAGGGAGGATGGGGCCAGCAGAACTCACTGAGCTCCAGTCCTTCCACCAGGGGATCCCTCCCTGGGTTGAGCATGAGGTGCAAAGTGATCTTGGGAGCAAAGACAGCATCTGGCTGCATCTGTCAGGTGATTTTTTTCTTATTTGGGCCAGACCCTCCAATCATTTTTAATTGGATTATTCATCCAGCAGCCCATAGTCTTCTTCAAAATTTGCAGGGCTGCTGCCCAGAAACATGGATTTTGTTATGTTTCATGGAAAGAGAAGTGTCCTGCTATCCCAAGGGGATTGCTGGGGCAGTGAGGGAAGCACAGGCATCTTTGTGTTGGTAGTTCCTGCTCATGGCCATCCCCAGCCTTGCCTGTATATCCATCCAGGCCTGGCTGGCTCCTGGGATGGAATGAGCTGTGATCCAAGAGCTGCATATCCTGGATATCAGTGCTGGCTTCTGTCGTGACACGTGGCCAGGAGCTCCTGAACTTCCCTGCTAGGGTTCCTCCAGCACCTTTTGGATACTTGCTGTGACTGAGGAACCTCTGAAGAGCTCCTGAGGCCTCTGGGGAAGGCTCTGAGGCTCTGAACTGCTTTATAGGACTGGGGAGATGTGAGAACTGTCCCAGGGTGAGGGAGGAAGGCTGCAAGGGATCTTTTCCCAATCCTCATGGCCACGCTTCCCTTCCCAGGATCATCTCCTGTTGGAATCGCCAGAGGCACACAGATCAGGAAAAGATGGTAGGAAAAAGGTGGAAGGAAAGAGGAAATACTTCAGACTTGGAATGGCCATTAAGTCCTGGCTGGAACAAAAGGGTCTGCAGGCGAAGGGGAGAAGGTACCTGGTGTGGGATGGTGAGAGTTTGGGGTGAGGGGCTTCAGTGCCTCCTCAAGAGAGCTGGAAATAGGCAGTGGGGTCCCATGGCCCTTCCCAAGTGGCCAGAGGCTCTTTGGTCATCTTGTGTGGCTGCTGGGGCAAGGGAGCATCAGCTGCAGCTCCCAGGTGCCTGGAGGGCCCTTTGCTGCTCCTGGGGATAGGGCAGGATGGTGGCTCCACTGCTGGGGACATGTCACGTCCCTGGGACAGGAGTGACCCCAAGGACACCCTGGGGCTGTGCCTTGGGAGCTCCACTGCCTGGAGGAGAGCGGCCGCTGTGCAGCTCCTGCTCCTCCACTGGAATGCAGCAGCTGTGCAGCTCCTGCTCCTCCATTGGAATGCAGCAGCAGTGCAGCTCCTGCTCCTCCACTGGAATGCAGCAGCTGTGCAGCTCCTGCTCCTCCACTGGAATCCAGCAGCTGTGCAGCTCCTGCTCCTCCACTGGAATCCAGCAGCTGTGCAGCTCCTGCTCCTCCATTGGAATCCAGCAGCTGTGCAGCTCCTGCTCCTCCATTGGAATCCAGCAGCTGTGCAGCTCCTGCCTTCCCTTGGAATGCAGCAGCTGTGCAGCTCCTGCTCCTCCATTGGAATCCAGCAGCAGTGCAGCTCCTGCTCCTCCACTGGAATCCAGCAGCTGTGCAGCTCCTGCTCCTCCATTGGAATCCAGCAGCTGTGCAGCTCCCAGCCTTTCCTTGGAATGCAGCAGCTGTGCAGCTCCTGCTGCACTGGAATCCAGCTGCTGTGCAGCTCCTGCTGCATTGGATGTGGGGCTGGCCCAGCATCCTGTTGGCATGTGCAGATGACAGGACTGGGGATGTCCCAGGTACCGAGGTGGTGGCACAGGCTGTGCCTCCCTTGTGTCAAGAGTGCAGAGAATGCTGTGCTCTGAAAATGAGGTGTCAGGTTAGGTCACCTCGTCATGCTGATCCTCGTGGAGCACCTGGAGCTGGGAGCATGGCTTGGCCCACCCTGGGCAGATCTGGAGTGCTGATCCTGAGCCCAGCCATTCCTCCTCTAGACTCTTGCTCCATGGACAGCTGGCCCTTGGGTGCTGTGTGGTGCTCCAGACACAGCAGCTGGGTCATGGGAGAGGGATTCTCTTGGATTCCTTCTCTGTGAGGAGCATTTTGATGAGCATTTAAAGGCTCCCTTTGGGAGCTGCTGAGGGAAATGCACCTGGTTTTTCCCTGTGCTCTGCAGTGACCTTGGGAGCACCAGTGAAAGCTGGGACAGGGCAAGGCTGGCTCAGAGAGAGAGACAGGGCTGGGCCAGTGTCATCCTGAGATGTTCCACCTTGGCCTTAAGCTCCATCATAACTCAGATCCACTTGGGATGCAGTTCTGGATTAGGAGCCGGTGAGCAGCTGATTCCACACTCCAGCTGATGTTCATGGACCAGGAGAGGAAACTGGTCCAGCTTCTTGGCAGGTCCACCAGACCTTCAGACCTGGTGTGAGGTACAAAACTCCCCTGGAGGACCTGGTGCCACCATCCCAGGACAAACCCAGCTCAAGGAAGGTCTCCAGCTCTTGGATCCTCCCAGAGTCAAATGGAGGAGGCAGAGCCCTTCTCTGCTCAGACAAGCCCTGCACACACCACCCTCAGTGGAAAGCAGTAGGATAAAGAATTCTTCTCCAAAGTACCTTTTCCAGCCCTGCAGCAGTGACTGTTCCCACTGGCCATGGGGCTGGCAGCTGCCTGTCACCACCCCTGGGTGGGAATATCTCCCTGTTCCAAACACATCCAGGCATTCCCACTGGCTTCCCAGGGCAGCTTGGTCCCAGGGAGGCTCCCAGCCACGCTCTGGTTGTTGTCTCTGTGCTGGCTGTGGGGGTGCACGAGGTGACAGTGACATTTGGGGCTCAGGCCTGGCTGGATGAGCGGCCCTGGTGGCTCCCCCAGCCCTCTCCTCACCCCTGTCCTGCAGTGACCTGGTGGTTGTAGCTCCTGGTCAGGGTTTAGTGCTGGGGCCTCATGTGCAGAACAGCAGCTCCTGCAGCCCCTGGCACTGTCAGTGGCTCCGCCTTAGGGCTGTGGGATCCCTCTCCATCCTGTCCAGCCTCCCAGGAGTGCTGGGCTCTGTCCTTGTGCTTGGACAGCTCTGCCAAGGGATCAGAGAATCACAGAGTGTGCTGAGCTGGGAGAGACCCACCAGAGACATCCATCCAACCCTGGCCCTGCCCAGACCCCCCAGATCCCACCCTGGGCATCCCTGGAGCTCTGTCCCAACACTCCTGGAGCTCTGGCAGCCTCAGGGCCGTGCCCATCCCCTGGGGAGCCTGGGCAGTGCCAGCACCTTTGGGGGAAAAACCTTTCCTGATCTCCATCGTGACCCAGCTCCAGCTGTTCCCTGGTCACCAGAGGGAAGTGATCAGAGCTGCCCTGTGCTGTCCCTTGGGAGGAGCTGATCCTTTGGCTTGTTGGAGCAGGTTGGTGGCTGCCAGTGCTGTCCCCTCCCAGCACAGGGACAGCAGGAGGCATCATCGTGGTTGAAGAGGATTTCCACATCCTTGATATGTCCTGATCCCATCTCCGTGGCTGGGACACACAGCTGGGACACACAGCTGGTGGGGTTGTCACCTGTGAGAGGCTCTGCAGAGCTCCCAGGTGGAGGTCGGGAGGTTTCCATCCCAGTGGATGGATGTTTGGATGTTTCCATCCCCATGGATGGATGTTTCCATCTCAGGGATGGATGTTTGAATGTTTCCATCCCAATGGTTGGATGTTAGGATGTTACAAACACAGTGGATGGATATTTGGATGTTTCCTTCCCCGTGGACAGATATTTGGGTATTTCCATCCCAAGGATGGTGCACAGCTGTGCCTTCTCCTTGCAGGGAGGGAGTATCAGGTCACTTCTCTTTCCATCATGCTGAGAAGAAACTGAACTTTGTTCAAGCCCAGAAAGAACCATTTGGGTGAAAAGTGAGGCAAAAATGAATGAAAGTCTAATTCCCCCTTAACCGGCTCTTCACCCTCCTTTTGGCCTCGTGGAGGGGGACAAATTCTGTGGTGGCTTTCAGGCAGGTGACATTCAGCTCTTGGGCTGGAGCATCAGTGGTGACCCCAGACTAATCTGGGGGTCCCTGGGCAGCAAAAAGCTGCTCTGGGCAGTGGGTGCAGCAGGTTCTGATCACACTGGAGCTGCGTTTGAGCCCCTGGCAGTCAGGAGTTGTGACCCAGAGCGTTCCCAGGGAGGATGGGCAGTGCAGGTGTGGGCACCAGGATCTCAGCCAAACACGTGCTGGGGCTCCTTGTCTCCTGTCTGGGTGGGAGCAGCTCCACGGGCTCTGCCCTGCCCTGCTGGCTCTGCTCAGAGCAGGAGAGCTTTGGGTGGCACAGACAGGGGGATTCAGCGGTTCCTCAGTCTCCTGGGTGGTGCCATCCCTGTACAATGCCAGGGACTGGGAGCACAGGGGGTGCTGATTGTCCCACCCTTGTTGCCCACAGCCCCCACCCCGTGAAGCCCCTGAGTGCTGTGCAGGAGGGCTCCAGCGAGAGGAAGCAGCAGCCCAGGGGGGCCAGCCTGAGCTCGGCGCTGAGCAATGGCCTGGAGAGGCTGAAGACAGTGACCACCAGCAGCGTCCAGCCCCTGGCCCCGGCCTCCCAGCCGGACAAAACCGACCCCAAGTTAAAGGTAGGAGGCTGTGCCACCCCTGCTCCAGGGCCTGCCATGGGGTGGGTGAGGGTCCAGGCCTTGGGCTGCTCTGCCTCCCTTCTCCCATGGGCTCTGCACCTCCTCCTCACCCCATCGTTCTCCCGTCACCTGCTTTGCTTTGGGGGTGGAGTTGTGCAGTGTGTGACTGAATTCCTGCTTGTAGAAACATGGAATGGGTTGGGTTGGGAGGGACCTTAAACCCCATCCAGTGCCACCCTTGCCATGGGCAGGGACACTTCCCACTGTCCCAGGCTGCTTCAAGCCCCATCCAACCTGGTCTCCACAAGGTATGGAAGGTGGAAGGTGTAGTTACTGCCTGACTGATCCCCTGAAGGGTTCCTAATCCTGGCAGGGGGAAGGTCCTTCCTGGAGCTTTGCTGACCTGGGCATACTCCAAACACTGCTGTGCTGGGGCCAGCAAAACACCTGTGGCACCTCTGAGGACACGGAGGGTGTTCTGAGGGTGACCTGTCCACTCCCTTTGCCTCCCCAGTGTCACATGGAATATGCTGCTGGGGTTCAGCTGACTGAAGGACAAGCACAGCCCTGTGGGTCTCTGCACCCTGTGGGTGCTGCAGGGAGTTCAGCTGGTGCTTTATGAGCAGCACACGAGGTCTCTGTGGGTCCCCTGTGCCGCTCCTGCCTCTCCAGTTTGGAAAGACAGACATGGAAAGTAGGAGTGCTCTGGCTGTCGCTGCATCCTGCAAACATTACCAGGAGCAGAGGTTTTAATCCCAGTCCCTGAATGTCCCTCTTGCTTCCCACCAGGACCCTGCCCAGCTGGACCAGTCAGCCAAGTATTACCACCTGACCCACGACGAGCTGATCCAGCTGCTGCTGCAGAAGGAGGGCGAGCTGAGCAAGAAGGAGGAGCACATCCACGAGCTGGAGAACTACATTGACCAGCTGCTGGTGCGCATCATGGAGCAGTCCCCCACGCTGCTGCAGATCCCTCTGGGGGGGGCCCAGGCCCCCTGAGCCTGCCCAGGGCAGCAGCACCCAGCAGAGCTGTGCCCCAGTAACCACCACGCTGCCAACACCCCCGCGCCCCCTCCTCTCGCCCGAGGCCTCCAGTGGCTTCTGTTCCCAGAGTTAGCAGGAAGGGTTATCTGCTCCTTCCCAGCCCAAGCTTAGCCCAGCTCGGCTCCAGGGAGCTGTAGGGTGGTGGGCTGCCAGCACCCTATGGGGAGGAGCAGAGCCCTCCCCAGCAGGCAGGCAGGCGCCTCCCTGGGTTCCCATCGCTGTGACCAAGTGCCACCTCCCAGGCACTCCTCCTGCCAGAGCTTTAAGTGACCCCTGGACATCTGAGAGCTGGAAACCATCTCCTCGTGACTTCATCCTGCTGCTGCACCTCTGCCCACACTCCTCCTCCTCCTCTCTCCCCTGAGGGTGGTGTCCCCTGGGTGGTGTTGGGCTGGTGGGTGACACTGGGGACTCTGAGACCCAGTGAGGCTCCCCCAGCACGTTCCTGAGCAGAGCCTGTGGGATGCCTTTTCCCCTCCTGACCCAGTTACCCCCAGTGAAGGGTGAAGAACCAACTCCAGTTTGAGCCACTCCCTTACCACACTTGTGGGAGATGTTCCACAAAGGGACAGCACCGGGCCTGGGGTGGTGTCAGAGCCTGGCTGGGCCACGCTGGCTCTGTCACAGCGCCTGTGCCAGGCTGACACTGCCTGGGTCCCTCATGGCTGGACTGGGAATGTGGCAAAGGGAGCGTGGGATGGTGCCCCAGGAGTGCTGCAGGAGATCCTGTGGAGGCCCCACCCAGCAGGGGCTGCTGTGCCCTGGAGGGACTGAGGAGTGCAGAATCCACACTGAATTTCCACTCAGTATTCCCAGGAATGGCTGCTCACAGCTGCCCTGCCTCTGCCTGGTCTGTCCAGCACAGCCAGACAACATCCCCAGAGCAAGGCCTGGGGGGGTCTGACCCCTCTGCAGGGCCCCTGCAGGGTCAGGCACCCCAAACACTCCTGGCACAGCCCAGAATTCCCAAATCCTGGCAGGGCAGTGCCCAGCCTGCTCACCTGATCACATCCACATGCTGGGATCAGCTCTCCAGGGCAGTGCCCAGCCTCAGGGGCAGCTCTGTCCCCTGCTGACCCCTGAGTGACCACCCAGAGGTGGAGCAGTGTGAGACCACAACTCTTTTCTTTGTTCCAGTTGTAAACTTGTCTGTTGCAATTTGCATCAACGTCTCTTTTGGCGTGCCAATTTCCTTTTTTGTTTCCAGTTTTGAAGTAAAGTTATGTTTGAAGTAAAGTTATGTAAAGTAAGCTGGCCAAGGCTGCAGGGACCCCCTTGAAGGCCTGAGGGGATCCCAGCCCATACTCAGTCTCCACAGATAAGGAGCACTCCCCGGGGCAGCCCTTTGGGGTGGGGTTAGGATGAAGAAGGTGTAGGACTGGTGTAATTGCACCAGTTTGGAGGGCTGTCATTTTTGTTAAATGGGGTTACATCTTTCCTGTGTAAGTTCAAGGTGGGTCAGGTGTTGGTTGGGAGGTTGATATTGAAGTTGGATGCAGTAATGAGCTTTGGAGGGCCCCAAGAGCTCTTAATTCCTGGGGCTCCTCTGGTGCTCAAGGCAGGGTCTTGGTCCATCTGTCCCAAGTGTCTGCCAGATTGGGTTTCTTGTCTGTGGTTGGGAATTCGTTTGCTGCTGAAGGAGCCCCCACCAGGCACATTGACAGAGGGCTGTCCACGCTGCCCATGGACAGGCAGAGATTGTCCTGCTGTGAAGTCTTGGCCACTGTGACCCAGATGTTCTCACTGGGCTGAGGGACAATCCATGAACCAGCTGATGGAAAGGTGAGGAGCATCCAGAATCCTGTCTGGAACAGTTGGGGATTCCCTGCCACTGGAGACATGGCAGGATGCTTGGGGGTGATGAGTTGATCTGTGAGTCTGAAAAAATGGATTTTTGGACTTGTATGGCTTTACCAGCCCCTCATATCTTCCCATCTGAGCCCCTCAGCTTTTACTGAGTAGAAAAGAGGAGGGAAAACAATAGGGGATAACAGTGCAACAAACTAAAGAGGAGAAGCAGAAAAACCAACCAAGGAGGGGTGACAGTGCAAACAATGAGCAAATGAAACTGAACAGAGTCTTATCATCTTCTGGAGCAGTGCAGAGTCATCTTCTGTGACAAACATCTGTGTTTACACTCCTTCCTTCTCTCCTCCACACCTCCTGAGCTTGATCTCTGCTGTCTCTGAGGTCCAGGAGGAGTGCCTCTGGTGCTGCAATTGGCAGTTGGATGTACAGCTTGACATTCCTGCCTGGAATCCACCTTGGCCAGATCCTGTGGACGTGCAAGCATCAACTCTCCCCCAAGTAATTAATGGAAATGGATTGGGGGTCTTTGATCAGCACAGGGGGTTTCTCAGTGAGCTGGGATCTGTGCTCAGCACAGTTTCTCAGTGAGCTGGGATGTTTGGAGAACTGCCTGACAGTGGGGGATTTGGCTCTATAAAGGAATTATTAAGAAAATTGATGACATAAAGAGCCTTACATAATCTTTATACATTCAGTAGTGTTTCAACTCCCCCGTGCTGCTGATCAAGGACTCTCCTGAGTGTGCAGTGAGCCCTCTCCACAATGGATTACCCCTTTGGGGACTGGGGAATGCCAGTGGTGTGTTTCACCCCCCACTGATCTAGGAGCTGTTTGAAATTTTTGGAGGTGTAAGCAGGACCATTATCTGTTTGGAGAATGCCTAGGGTGGAAAATGGTAGGAGAAGATGTTGGATGACATCTTTTGTCTTTTCTCCTGCATGGGCTGATGCAAATACTGCCCCAGAGAGCATTTCTATGGACACATTATTGTATTTTTATCTCCCAAAAGGTGCATAATGTGTGACATCTGTTTGCCAGAGCTGTAAACTTTCAAGGCCTGTGGGGTTAACCCTGGCCCTCAGAGAGGGCAAAGCAAACAGTTGGGGTAGGAGCCCATGATTGCTCTTGCCTCTTCTCTTGTAATTTTAAACATCTGGGCAAGGGCTGACACATTTTGGTGGAAAAACTGATGGCTCAATTTAGCCTGATTAAAAATGTCTGGTAGGGTGGTCTGCACTGCCATGGCTAAAATATCTGCCCTCCAGTTGCCTTCTGTGACTGGTCCTGGGAGGCCAGTGTGTGACCTCGCATGCATAATGTGATATGGTGGGAGAGGAGGTGTGTTTAATTTGAGAGCAAGCTGTAGAAATCTGGATTTGGCACTTCCTTTAGCAAGGAATGTTCTGCTCTTTCAGCTATTCCAGCAACATAGGCCAAATCAGTAACTAAATTTAAGGGCTGTTTGAATTTCTCAAAGGCTCTGACAACAGCTGCTAATTCTGCAATTTGTGGGGATCCTCAAACAATCTGAACATCAGACTCCCACTCTTGAGTGTCAGGATTCTTCCACATCATAACTGAGGTGTGGGATCCCCCTGAACCAGCAGTAAATACAGTCTATGCCTTTAGAGAAGTAATACTTTGTAATGAATTTGGGACCAAAAATGAAGCAAGCATTAAATAGTTTATGTTTTGGTGGGTGGATGGAGATTGGCCTGGCTGGCTGTCCAGAGTGAACTGGAGGTGTTCACTGGTTTGGAGCAGAGGTTCCAGACTGTTTAATGTCACTGGAAGCCAGATGCCTGTGAATTCACACCCCACAGGGTCCTGAGGCGAGCTCTGGCCTTCACGATTATCTGGGCCGTAAGCTGCTGAGGGGTTGAGATGGTCTGACTTGGTTTGTGTGATTGAAACACCCACTCTGTGATTAGGAGCTGTCTCTCAGAGTGGGGTCCCACTGGAGAATGAGCCCATGGACTTGGGTGACTCACCCAGGGTGACAAATTGCAAAGGCAGGATCAATGCAGTGGGCTTGTCTCGTGGACAATGCTTCTGGTACCTGCTGGTCACTTCACGGGCCCTGGTGTGATTGCTCCTGGGGAGCTGAGGCCATCAGGGCCTCTCAGGGGATTGAAAGGGGTGACAAGTCCTTGGTCATGATCCCTAGCAGTGTACAAACCCAGCTGATGCTCCCGCAGAGCTGGTGAAGGTCCCTCAGGGTTCTTGGGTTGTCCTGATGGTGAGCTGCTGGGGCATCGTGGTCCACTCGCTGATCCAGAGTCCAAGGTAGGTCCACGGGCAGGTGCACGGAATCTTCTCTGGAGCAATGTCAAATCCTGCTCCTTCAATGGCTTGGATAATCTGTTTGAGAACAGTCTCCAGTAGTCAGTCTCAGTGCACGTAAGGCTATCATCCATACAGTGAAAAATTATGGCATCAAGGAAATTTTTCCTGAATGGGCAAGAGAATGGGCAGCAAACGTTTGGCAGATGGCTCATGACTGTTTCATCCCTTGAGGAAGAACTTCCCATGGGTATCTTTTTAGAGGGGCTTGTTTGTTAACTGATGGCACCAAAAATACAAATCTTAGAGTGGGATATTAAAAAACCAATCCTTAATATTAGTGACTGCCAGTTTCCAGTCTCAGGAGCATTGAAGGTGAGGGCAGGCCAGGCTGTAACAATGACCTCGTGGACCTTCCTGAGGTCTTGCAGGAGCCTCCACCTGTCTTTGCCCTGTTTGCAAATGACAAAGACAGGGGGGTTCAAGGGCTAGTGGATGGTGCTGTGTGGCCCCTAGATAGCTGCTCCTGCACTAGGGATTCAAGTGCCTTGGTTTGACTTCTACCAGGGGCCGCTGTCCCACCCAGATGGGACCCTCTGACTTCATGAGAGTGGTGAGGTGGGGTGCTCTGCAGTGGCCCCAGCTGGAAATCCTGTGCGTGTGAAGGGATTTCCAGCCTGGCTCCCCATTGTCTCTGCCCCACACAATGACAGGTGCCTTGACCACAAAAGGCCTTCCTGTGGCAGTTTGACCTCAGGACCTTCTGTAAGGATTGACCTTTTACTCTGCATAGAGGTGGCAGCTGCGCCAGTCCCAGAGATGACTCCAGTGGCTGGCAGCAGTTCCCAGCCCTGTGGCCACTTGGAGTGAGCAGTGATGCTGACATCCGACCTAGTGTCAGCCACACCTGGAATAGAAGCTTTGATACCTTTGTTAGACAAGCCACACTCTCTAAGAGGTCTGTTTTGGCCTAGCATCTCTGACCAAAAACCACAGAATTTTCTGGCAAAACATCAGTCCAGGTGGGTACAAGAAAAGCTTGGGTATAGGTGTGCCCTTAGTCAGACACCAGGGTGGATCTATACATATGACAGTGATCTCCTCCACTGGCCCCACAGTCTGGACTTCTGGGAGCACATGTAACTCATTAACAGTGTGTCCTATGATTAAAACATCTTCAGGCCCATCAGGAGGTCCAGGTTTACCAGCTGGGTTCAGCAAATCACTTCATCCTCAGATTCAACAGAAAGGGCTCTCAGCAGCATGCTCTGTGTCCCTGCCTGGACGTGTTGGTAGGCCTGGCAGAGTCAGCCCCTTCCTCATAGTCACTGTTGTCACAGATGGTTTCTCTGGGCCTGGATGCTCTGAGATTGTGGGAAAAGAGGGATGAAACTGCTCAAAAGAAAGATCTTGCAGGAGTTTCACTGAGTCGACCAGCCCTTGTGGTCTTGAGGGTTGTCAGTTGGCCCCTGATCCCCAGAAAATTGGGGTTTTTCCCTGGGGGAACTAGAGCACTTGGCTGCAGCTCAAAATCCAGTGGCTGGCCAGTGGGGATGCTTTCAAAGGGCTAATGAGAAGCCCCATGGTCAGGGTGCCAATTTGTAGCAGCGTGGGGTGTAGATGGTGGAAGCTGCTGCCTAATGCCCAAGAAGCATCTCCTGTGGAAAAGCCACTGGGTTTTTTTGTTTGTTTGTTTGTTGGTTTTTTTTTTTTTTTTTTTTTTTTGTGGGTATTTTTTTGTTGGGGGTTTTTTTTGTTTGTTTGGTTTGGTTTTTTGGGTTTTTTTTTCTGCCAGATCCCAGAGTTGTGGCTGCTAGAGCCTAGCAGGCACGGAACAGTGGGGAGGGATTTTTCCCCGAGTTCCTGGGGACATCTAGGGGGGCTGCTGGTGGCAGGACAGCCCTGTCCCCTCAGTGAGGGGCTGGAGGAACCCCCAGTCTGTGCAAAGGTGGGATCTGCTTTGTGTGGGGAGTAGGGACAGCCCGTCCCTGCTCTGTCCCTGCTCTGTCCCCACCCTGCTGGCTCCTCAGTCGCTGTCTGAGTAGGCTCCCAGCAAACCCAGCGAGGCCGTAGCTGCTGCTGCTGCTGCTGGGAGCGAGCCGGTGGTGGCCGTGGTGCCTCGGGTTTCCATCCCCTTATCCAGGGCAGGATCTGGCTTCTGCTTCCTGCGGGCCACCAGCCCGGCCAGCTGGGCCTTGGTGCTGAGCTTGCCCATGCTGTGTTCCCGCCTCTCCATCCTCGGCCTCTTGCTCCGGGGGTCCTCCTGCAGGATGTCCGTGGGTTTTGTTTGGGTTGTGGGATTTGGACGACGTTTCGCTGGTTCCTCGTCAGAGTCAGAATCCACCAGGAGCCGGCGGTTCTGGGCCTGTTCCAACATGGCCTTCATCTCCTGCTCATCCTCCTCCTGCTCCTTGCGCCTCTGCTCCTCCTCCAGCTCCTTGTGCTGCTTCAGCATGGCCTCAAAATCCACATTGGCCTGGCGCTGGTTGAGCTCCTTCAGCTCCTGCAGGTTCTCCAGGACCTCCATCTCCAGCTTGGAGTCCTTGGTTCGGTTCTCCAGGACCTTCATGGGATTGTTGAGCTCCTCCTCTTCCCTCTCCTTCTGCATCCTCCTCTCCTCCTCCTCCAGGAGCTTCTCTGCCTGGAAGTTCCTGGTGGCGCCGTGCTCCATGGCGTAGTCCGTGTTCTGGGGGTCTGTCTTGAAGGTGATCTCAGCCAGGCAGCGCGGGCACTTGATGTAGAAGCGGAAGATGGGCAGCCCCAGGTAGGACTCGTTCTGCACCGTCTCCTTGCGGGCGTTGAACTTCCTGCCCTTGTAGATGTACTCCCCGCAGGTCCTGCACCTCATGTTGAAGGGGGCCATGAGCCTCACCACGTACTGCCGGTCCTTCGGGAGCCGCAGCTTCGGGATCTTGGCAGGGTCGAAGTCAGGGGGGTAATATTTGTTCAGCACTTTCCGTTCCGACATGGCCGCGGCTTCTCCTGATCCCCGGCGCTCACCTCGCGCTGGGCACCCCTTGGGAGCAGAGTAGAAGCTGCTACCTAATTCCCAAGAAGGGTCTTGCCTTGGTTTGAAGAGCCAGCTGTCTGCTGAGGAAGGCAGGAGTCTTCTCTGAAATGGAAAATGGAAACAAGGGAGGTTCTGCTGGAGCAGGGATCCTGCGCAAGGGGGGAGTTTTCCTCTGGAGCTTCAGGGCTGCTGGAGATGGGCCTGGTGTTCCTCTGGGAATGCAGGGCAGGAGAAAGCTGCTGCTCTGGGAATGCAGTGGGCAAAGGCTGCCGTGGTGTTCCAATCCTCAGATTATATCCAGGTAGGAATGCTTGGCTCCTCCCCCTGGGCAGAGCATCTCCCAATGGGATGATGGAATTTTATCAGTGAGTCTCAATGGCCCATTGACAGAAGGTAATTAATAATTAATGGCCCATTGACAGAAGATAGCTCCCAGAGGGAGGATTGGTTGTGGAAGAGATAAAGAAAACTGCTCAATTAACAGAAGATAACTGCCCCACCTCTGACAGATGGGAACAGAATACACAATTAAATCTTTCAACCTGAGACACATGTCCTGTGGAAAAGGAGTAAGAGTGCCCTGCTTGGGTAGGAATTCAGGCAAAGCAGTCAAGTCCACACCCCACACTCTCCACAGCTAGCTCAGCCAAGAGAGGCAAGAAGGACCTTTTGTAGAGTAAATTCCAGCGAGGTTTATTCCAGCAGGCTGAAGGGAAATCAGGGACAAAAGAGGAGACCATGTGCTCTGCATAATCTTAGGTGTGGGTCAGCAGGCAGTGACCTGAGGGCACAGGGTGGCACAGTGCCCTTTGCCCTGCCCTGCAGGGAAGGTGGGATGGGCACCAGGGATACCACAGCCAGTGAGGAAACAGGGAAAGGAGAAACCACGAGAATTTGGGACAAATGGGGAAGGCAAGCTGGGAGGATCAGTTTTGGGAGGCTCCATGGGGAAGTTTTCTCTTTCAGCCTAGGTGGCGAAAACTCTCTGGTAGATCTTTCTGGGCTGAAGCCTGGAGGTTTCAAAGGGTTCCACACCTGATTTACCTGGCTGAACTGGAGCTACTGTGGAAGGGGACAGGAAGGATGTTTCCTCCCTCATCCTGCCAGGATTTTGGCTGGAGAAGGTGCCCGTGCAGGCAGAGGGGCAGTTGGAGTGGGATTTCAAAATGAAAGGCATCTTCTCTCTCTTCTCTACCTCCCAAAGTCACTGTGTTCTTTTAAAACCTCCCTGCTCCTCTCTTTACTTGCCTCAGTGTAGAGCATGCCTTTGAAGAATGGTGCCTTTTGCCACAGGCCAGTAGCAGTTTCCTACCCCACAAAGGCTCTGCAGCCCAGTTCTCAGTCCCACACAACCTGCCTGGGGCAGGCTCCTCCTCTGTTTTCCTTCTCACCAAGAAAAGGGAGTTAATTGTCACCCAGGGAGAGCAGAGCCTCCCCACCCCCTCTGCAGGTGCCCTGGCTCCTTCCAGGAGTTCTGCACAGCGCCTCAGGAGAGGTGGGGGCAGAGATCAGGAACAGACACAGCAGGCAAGGGCAGGCTGAGTATTCCAAGCTAAAATACAGCTGGAGACAGAATTGGGTCCGGAGGAAAGGAGCTCTGGTCCTGTCCAAGCCTTGGACCTCTGCATGAGGAGGAGGAGGAGGAGGATGTGTTCCCTGGGAGAACAGCAGCCATGAACCTCCCACTCCTTCCTGCCTCTCTCCTCCTGGGAAATGCCTGAGGTTTGCCCTGCTCCAGCTGCTCCTGCTGTGTTTCTGCTCCTCCTCCCTCTGTGTGCCTGGGGTGGGATGGGGGTGTCCAAGGGAAGCGTTTCTCCTGTTTCAGAAAGTGCCAGGAACCTCTGTGCCCATAGGGTCAGACCCTGTGCCCTGGCAGCCCGAGCCCTCTCTGGGTGCCAGCTGTGCCCCTGGGAGCAGTCAGGGAGGAGTTGTGGGCACTGGGAATGCAGCAGGGCACGGCAGTGAGTGCTGGGCAAAGGGAGGGCAGTTCCTCAGGCGGGCAGTAGCGGGGGAGCTGCAGAGCCAACATCTCCCCCGGGAGCCAGGGCCCCTCTCTGGCTGCCAGCCTCACAAACATCCTGTTCTTGGCCCCGTGCCCCTGCAGGGACGGCTCTTGGTGCTCCCCACACAAGTGCCAATGTTTGTATGGATCCCACGGCCCCTCCCTCCCACCTCTCCCTCCTCTCAGTCGTGTCTCACCGCCTCCCTCAGCCCCCTCTGCCTTAGTCAGCTCTGCCTTGTTTTGCTCCAAAGCCTGAACGTTTTGCACTTGAATATGAAAAGTTACTCTCAGAGCTCAGCAGGCTGTACCAGGTGTGCAGCCCTGCCAGCAATAGGTGCTTCCACATCTCCTGTTCGCAGCAATACCTCTTCTGTTTGCAGCAATACTTGTTCTGTTCAGCAATACCTGTTCTGTTCCCCCATCTCCTGTTCCAGCAATACCTGTTCTGTTCAGCAATACCTGTTCTGTTCCCCCATCTCCTGTTCCAGCAATACCTGTTCTGTTCCCAGCAATACCTGTTCTGTTCCCCCATCTCCTGTTCCAGCAATACCTGTTCTGTTCCCAGCAATACCTGTTCTGTTCCCCCATCTCCTGTTCCAGCAATACCTGTTCTGTTCCCCCATCTCCTGTTCCCAGCAATACCTGTTCTGTTCCCCCATCTCCTGTTCCAGCAATACCTGTTCTGTTCCCCCATCTCCTGTTCCCAGCAATACCTGTTCCCTCCTTTCCTGCCTTTCCAGCAGCAGTGCTTTGACATCTCCTGCTTTTCCAGCAATAGGTGCTTCCACACCTCTTGCCTTTCTAGCAATACCTGTTCTGTTCCCTCACCTCCTGCCCTTGCAGCAATGGGTGTTTCCATACCTCCTGCCTTTCCAGCAATATTTGCTCCTTCCATCTCCTGCCTTTCCAGCAATTCCTGTTCCCTCACCTCCAGCCTTTCCAGCAATTCCTGTTCTATTCCCTCCTCTCCCCTTCCACCCAGAGATATGGGTGCTCCCATATCTCCAGCCTTTCCAGGAATACCTGTTCTGTTCCCTCCTCTCCTGCCTTTCCAGCATTGGGTGCTTCCATATCTCCCATTTCCGAGCAATATCTGCTCTTTCCATCTCCAGCCTTTCCAGGAATACCTGTTCCTCCTCTCCTGCCTTTCCAGCAATAGGTGCCTCTGCATTCCTTGCCTTTCTAGCAATTCCTGTTCTGTTCCCTCTCCTCCTGCCTTTCCAGCAATGGGTGCTTCCATAGCTCCCATTTCCAAGCAATATCTGCTCTTTCCATCTCCTGCCTTTCCAGCAATACCTGTTCCCTCACCTCCAGCCTTTCCAGCAATTCCTGTTCCATTCCTTCATCTCCTGCCTTTCCATCAGTGGTGCTTCCACACCTCTTGCCTTTCTAGCAATACCTGTTCTGTTCCCTCACCTCCTTCCCTTGCAGCAGTGGGTGTTTCCATATCTCCTGCCCTTGCAGCAATTCCCGTTCTGTTCCTTCACTTTCAGCCTTTCCAGCAATAGGTGTTTCCATATCTCCTGCCTTTCCACGAATACCTGTTCTGTTCCCTCACTTTCAGCCTTTCCAGCAATAGGTGTTTCCACATCTCCTGCCTTTCCAGGAGTAGCTGTTCTGTTCCCTCACCTCCTGCCCTTGCAGCAATAGGTGTTCCCTCATCTCCAGCCTTTCCAGGAATACCTGTTCCCTCATCTCCAGCCTTCCCAGCAGTACCTGCTCCTTCCATCTCCAGCCTTTCCAGCAACCCCTGCTCCCCCATCTCCCATGTGCAGCAATCCCTGCCCCTCCCAGGGGCAGAGCCCAGGTGTGCAGGGTTCCCTGGGTGCTGCCCAGTGTGGAGCAGTGATGGATGCTCTGTGTCTGTCCCCCAGTGTTCAGCAGGTCCCTCCCTTGGGAAAGGTGTCCTACAGATGCTCCTGTCTCTGTTCTGTGTTTCCCCACCCTCTGGGCTGAAGATTTGGGGTTCCCCCTCAGCACTCAGATTTGGTTCTGTGCACAAGGGCAGCACAGCACCCGCAGTGGGGTCTGTGGTGCTGGTGTCAAACCTCCACCTTCCCAAGGCAATGGTTCTGAGGACCTAAATGCTTCCCCAGAGAGGGAGGGGAGGAGGAAGACAACTGGGGAAATGTTCTCAAGTTGCCCATCTGGGATTTATCTCCGTGTTCAGTGACTGAATGTGCTATTTAGCGATTTCCTTGGGCTCCCAGGGGCAGGAGCAGCGTTCCTGCTCCGTGTCCTGGCTGTGCCCCTCTCTGCTGAGCCCAGCACTCCCCCAGGGTGTTCTGGGCCAGCAGCAGCCTCTCCCTGTTCTGTTTCAAGCCCAGCCATAACACCCCCTGTGGTTTTGCCTTTCTCCTGGTGTTTGTTTTCCCACTCCTGAGCTGTTCCCCGAGGCTGCAGCAGGGTGCTGTGCTCTGCCCTGCTGCCAGCCCACAGCTGGGCTCTTGCTTCTCCACAGCTTGGGCCAATTTCTTTTCCCCTTGCCTGGTCCTCCTGGCCACGTGTGGGCCAGGAGAGCCACCAAGGTTTGTCCTCAAACTGGAGCAGACCTGAGGGATGTGGATTCTCCGCTGTGATGTAGACTCAGCCTTGTCTGGGAGGGAGCCCCAGCTTGGGGTTAAAAACCTGGGAAAGCATCCCCAGGTGGGAGAAGCGTTGGGGTTTGGAGTTGTTGGTTTCCCTCTCTTCACGTCGCAGGAAGTGGGTTCTGTGTGTCTCATGTTTTAAGAGTTGCAACTAATGTTTATAAAGAGCTTGTTATTTACGTTTTAAGCACTTTAAAAAAAAATAAAAGTTGTTCAAGCTGTTCCTAGACACTTCTGATTCATTGACAACAGCGTCTGTGCTGACGGCGCCTGGACACTGAGTGACATTTCTGTTTGTCTGCTGCACCAGGAGCAGGAGGAGGAGGAGGAGGAGGAGGAGGAGGAGGAGGAGGAGGAGGGTGTCCAACTCCTCCAGCAGCTTTTCCACCTGCCCTGACAGTCCCTGAGTGCTGTGTGCTGGGAATGCTGCAGGAACCTGGAGTTCCACCCCAAATCCTGCTCCTGGCCCAGGCGTGGGGCACGAGGGGTTTGGGATCATTTGGGTTTGGGAGTGAAGCTGGGGTTGGGTGAGGGGTTTGGGATCCTTTGGGTTTGGTGTGATGTGCCCTGAGCGGGAAAGGGGAAGGGAAAGGGGAAGGGGAAGGGGAAGGGAAGAGGAAGGGGAAAGGAAAGGAAAGGAAGGAAAGGAAAGAATAGGAAAGGAAAGGAAAAGGAAAGGAAAGGAAAGGAAAGGAAAGGAAAGGAAAGGAAAGGAAAGGGAAAGGAAAGGAAAGGAAAGGAAAGGAAAAGGAAAGGAAAAGGAAGGAAAGGCAAAGGAAAGGAAAGGAAAGGAAAGGAAAAGGAAGGAAAGGAAGGAAAGGAAAGAAGGAAAGGAAAGGAAAGGAAAAGGAAAAAGGAAAGGAAAGGAAAGGAAAGGAAAGGAAAAGGAAAGGAAGGAAAGGAAGGAAAGGAAAGGAAAGGAAAGGAAAAGGAAAGGAAAGGAAAAGGAGAGGAAAGGGGAGGGGAGGGGAGGGGGGAGGGGAGGGGAGGGGAGGGGAGGGGAGGGGAGGGGAGGGGAGAGGGAGGAGAAGGAAGAGGAGAAGGAGAAGGAAAGGAAGAAGGAAAGGCCCGGAGGAAGGAGAAAGGAAAAAAGGAAAAAAGGAAAAAAGGATAAAAGGACCTGATTCCATCCATGCTCCCAGGAGCTCTGATGTTCCTCCCTGCCCCTTGCACTGATCCCAGGCTCCTCCCCAGCTCCTGTTCCCCACCTTGCCCCACTCAGCCCTTTTCCCTACTGGCTCCTCTCCATTCAGGCCTTTTCCTTGAAGAACATGAGCTCCCCTCAGCCCCTGTACATCACCCTGCTGCTCCCCCAGAGCAGCTCCCCCAGCTCTAACCTGGTTTATTTTCCCTGCAGCTGGAGAGATGGGGAGCTGGCCATGTCTGGGGGGTCCCAGGAACCCGGGGGGCTCAGAGGGAAGTGTTGGGGCTGAGCTGGGACCCTGTGGAAGGGGATCCAGCCCGGGGCAGTGCCTGGGAGAGCTGGGCCATCAGGATTTAAACCCAAATTCCAGCTGAGCCCTGCCTGGAGCACAGAGCAGCCCCAGCCCTGCAGGAGGGGGAGCCTGGCTGCTGCTCCAGGCTGCAGCTCTGCTGCCCAAGGCACTTGCCTCCAGACCTGCCCTTCCAGATGGAGGCTGCCAAGGGATGTTCCTGTGCCCTTGTCCCAGCTGTCCCCCCTGGGCACCCCAAAACTCCCTCGGGGGTGGGGGACCCTGGATGGGCACCAGGTGCCCCCCAAAGCTGCTCTCACTCCCCTCCTCAGCTGGGCAGGGAGAGAAACCACAACAAAACTCCCATTTGGGGATGAGGGCAGGGAGAAATCCCTCAGAACACACCAGGGACTGCAACGGGCACAAGAGATGGAGGAAATCAGTTTAATTTGTTAATTGAATTGATTGCCAATCCAACCAGAGCAGGGCAATGAGAAATAAATCAGTTTAATTTATTAATTGGATTTATTGCCAATCCAACCAGAGCAGGGCAATGAGAATTAATCCCAAATTTTCAATCACTTTTGCCCCCACCCTCCCTTCCTTCCCAGGCTCAGTTTCCCTCCTGCTGCTCTCCCTCCTCCTTCCCAGTGCTGCAGGGGACAGGGAATGGGGCTGTGCTCAGTCCATCACTCATTGTCACCCTGCTCCTTCCTCCTCCTCCTGCTCCTCCTGCTCCTCCTCCTCACACTCTGTCCCTGCTCCAGCGTGGGCTTCCCTTGGGGTCACAGCTCCTTCAGGGGCTCCTTTGGGATCACAGCTCCTTCAGGGGCTCCTTTTGGGGTCACAGCTCCTTCAGGGCTCCTTTTGGGGTCACAGCTCCTTCAGGGGCTCCTTTTGGGGTCACAGCTCCTTCAGGGCTCCTTTTGGGGTCACAGCTCCTTCAGGGCTCCTTTTGGGGTCACAGCTCCTTCAGGGGCTCCTTTTGGGGTCACAGCTCCTTCAGGGGCTCCTTTTGGGGTCACAGCTCCTTCAGGGGCTCCTTTTGGGGTCACAGCTCCTTTGGGGCTTCCCTTGGGGTCACAGCTCCTTCAGGGGCTCCTTATGAGGTCACAGCTCCTTCAGGGCTCCTTTTGGGGTAACAGCTCCAGGATCTCCTCACAGGAGCCCCCCTGGAGCTCCCCCGTCCCCAAACCCCATTTCTGGATGAGCTCACCCCAAGGCTGGGGGTTATTCCCCATTTCTGGATGAGCTCACCCCAAGGCTGGGGGTTATTCCCCATTTCTGGATGAGCTCACCCCAAGGCTGGGGGTTATTCCCCATTTCTGGATGAGCTCACCCCAAGGCTGGGGGTTATTTCCCCCCCCCCCAAACCCCAAAATTGGAACAAGCCATTGTTTTTGGTGGGGGAGCTCCCCCTCCTCCCAGCAGGGAAGCACAAGTTGCCAGCCTGGAGGGATCTGCTGGGGCTGTATCAGCCAAGGAATTGATATTCTGCTGGGATGGCACCAAAAAGTGATAGTCTTCTGTCACTCCACATGGGCTGGGGATAAACAGATTCTCTCCCCTCTGCTGTCAGCAAACATGGCTGTGGCAGCAGCAGCTCCTGGGAGGGGGAGAGGGGGAAAGGGGGGGAAAGGGTCTGGGGCAGCTCCATCCCCACACAGATCTGGGCTTTGGGGCAGCTCCATCCCCACACAGATCTGGGCTTTGGGGCAGCTCCATCCCCACACAGATCTGGGGCTTTGGGGCAGCTCCATCCCCACACAGATCTGGGCTTTGGGGCAGCTCCATCCTCACACAGATCTGGGCTTTGGGGCAGCTCCATCCCCACACAGATCTGGGCTTTGGGGCAGCCTGATCCCCACACAGATCTGGGCTTTGGGGCAGCTCCATCCCCACACAGATCTGGGCTTTGGGGCAGCTCCATCCTGGCATGGGCCTTGGGGACGAGTTTGGGGCAGCTCCATCCTCACACAGATCCCAGGATGAGCCTTTGGGATGGATTTGGGGATGGATTTGGGGCAGCCTCCTCCTTGGGGCACGGGGAGCCCTCCCAGCTTTGGCAGGGCTGGGTTGGATCCATGGCTTTGGTTTCCCTCGGAGACAGAGCTGGGGGAGAGAGGGAGCCTGAGGGGGCTGGGTTTGGGGTTAGGAATGAGTGAATTTGGGGTCAGGGCTGGGTTTGGGGTCAGGGCTGGGTTTGGGGTCAGGAATGAGTAAATTTGGGGTCAGGGCTGGGTTTGGGGCCAGGGCTGGGTTTGGGGTTAGGAATGAGTGAATTTGGGGTCAGGGCTGGGTTTGGGGTCAGGACTGGGTTTGGGTTCAGGGCTGGGTTTGGGGTCAGGGCTGGGTTTGGGGTCAGGGCTGGGTTTGGGGCCAGGACTGGGTTTGGGTTCAGGGCTGGGTTTGGGTTCAGGGCTGGGTTTGGGTTCAGGGCTGGGTTTGGGGTCAGGGCTGGGTTTGGGGTCAGGGCTGGGTTTGGGGTCAGGGCTCACCCCACAGCTCCAGGGCTGTCCCTGCAGAGCTCCGGGGGCAGCTCAGAGCCCCCAGCAGCGATCCCAAAGCCCAGGGATGGCAGGGCTGGGTGGGGGCAGGGTCCTGCTCCTCATGCCCTGTCCCTGTCCCTGTCCCTGTCCCCAAGGACACGGAGCTGCCACCCCGGGCAGCCAAAGCTCTTTCAGCAACAGCTCCGAGGAAAAGCAAACAGAAATGACAAAACACCATTTTCCTGCTCTTTCCTTCTCCCCTTTTCAGCCCTCAGAGCCCCTTTTCCATCCCTCCCCCCGGAGATTTGGGGGTTCGCTGAAGGGGATCGGTGCTGAGTGAGCCCAAAATCAGAACCTGCTTTGGCAGCTGGGAAGGAGAGATGGGAACGGGCAAGGACGGGCTCTGCAGCCCCGGGCACAGCGGCAGGAATTCCACAGCAAAACGGGGCATTGCACCTGCCCTGGGTGGCAAAATCGGGATTATTATTTCAGGTGGATTTTTTAATAACTCCTCCTTGGCTGGAAATGCTGCTCCTGGGTTTCCAGCCCTGCCTCCCTCCCTCTGCAGCGCGTTCCCTGGTGCTGTCCCCGTGCTCTCCTGGCACTGATCCCAACCCTCCCAGCCTTTTCCCGGCTGTGCAGGTGCAGACATTTCTTATCCCGCTAATCTGGGCCAGACAATTCCGCCAGCGGCTCGGGGTGACCGCCCTGCCCGACCTTGGTGTTATCAGCTCAGATCCTTATCGGCTCAGATCCTTATCAGCTCAGATCCTTATCGGCTCAGATCCTTATCGGCAGCCTGGATCGTTCTCATCAGCCGGATCCTTATCAGCCCAGCTCGTTACCATCAGCCCGGATCGTTCTCAATTCAGATCGTTCTCAATTCCGAGCGTTATCAGCTCTCCAAAGGGCGCTGCCAAAGGGCCGCGGTCCGAGCGGGAGCTGCAATTCCACCGGGAATTGCTCCTGGAACTGGGAAAAACTCAGAGAGCATCGAGTCCAGCCACCCCCAGCACAGCCAGGGCCACCACTGCCCCTGTCCCCAAATGGCACATCCACAGGGCTGGGAAATCCCTCAGGGATGGGCACTCCAAACCTCCCTGGGCACTTCCAGTACTTTACCCCCTTTCCATGAGGAATGTCCCCAGTGCCCACCCAGACCCTGCCCTGGGGCCGTTCCCTCTGCTCCTGTCCCTGTTCCCTGGAGCACAGCCCGACCCCCCGGCTGTCCCCTCCTGGCAGGAGCTGTGCAGAGCCACAAGGTCCCCCTGAGCCTCCTCTGCTCCAGGCTGAGCCCCTGCCCAGCTCCTCAGGGATTCTCCAGCCCCTGCCCAGCTCCCTCAGGGATTCTCCAGCCCCTTGATGTCCTTTTTCTCACAGATGTCCTTCAATAACATTTGGGTTGTTTTTTCGGGCGTTTTTGGGCTCTCCCCTTCCCGTGTTTCATTGTTAGCTCAGACTATTACACATCTGAGGTGAAACTCTCCTCTCTTGTCCCGCTTCCCCCCGCCCTGGATCCCCCCTTTCCCCGCTCCCTTCCGCGGGACTACATTTCCCATGGTGCCCAGCGCACAGCGCGCTTCCTATTGGCTGGCGGAGCTGGCGCGGCCCCGCCCACGGCGGCGGCCGGCGGACTCGATGTCCCGGCGTTCCTCGCGGCAGCTGCGGTTGGCCGCAGCCAATCAGCGCGGGGCCGGCGAGGGGCGGGGCCGGGCGGCGGGGGAGGCTGTTTAAAGTGGCGCTTGCGGGATGGCGGAGCCGGCGGACTATCCCCCGTTCCAGCTGGGGAAGCCCCGCTTCGAGCAGGTACTGCCGGCGGCGAGGGGCGGCGGGGGGGACACCGGGAGCGGCGGCGGGAGCCGCCCCCGCCCCGCGCGCGGCATCGCCCCCCCACCCCGCGAACGGAGCCCCCCGTTCCCCGCTCCGCTTCGCCCCGCCCCTCCCGCGGTGCTGCGCGCACATTGGCCCGCAGCCCCCGCACCATTGGTCGGCCGAGCTGTCAGTCAGAGCCGCCGCCCCCTACCCGCGGTGGGCTCTGCGCGGCCCCGGTACTCCTGTGGCGCGGCGCGCAGCGCGGCGGGCGCGGGGCCCGGGGGTCACGGGTTCGAGCCCCGCGGGGACGCGCGAGGTCCCGGTGTGGCATGGCGCGGGCTCGTCCTTGTCCCGAGGGGCTCGTCCTTGCCCCGGGGAGCTGCTGTCTGGGAGGAGAGGAGCCGGGGCTCCCAGGAGCCGAGGGTGCTCCGTGCAGGCGCTTTGCCAGCCCCGCCAGGCAATGCCCCTCTCCCACACCCCGCATCCCTCCAGGGCTTAGAGCAACCCGGGACAGTGCAGGGGTCCAGGGAATGGCAATGGGAATGGTTTGGGATTCTGTAGGGTCACTGGGCACATCTCAGAGCCCCAGGGAGGGGGTGACTCCCCTGGGAACGGGTGGATGCTCCAGCTGGGCAGTTTTTGATGAGGAGGAGGAGGAGGAGGAGGTGCTCCCTGTCCCTCCTGGACAGCACAGCCCTGGCAGGCTTGGCAGAGCTGCTGTGTTCTGCTCATTCAGGAGCTGCTGGCAGTGGGGGCAGCCCTGAGGAACCTTCCAGGGCTGGGCCAGGCTGCTCCTGGCTGCTGGCGCCGAGTGAGGGTCCCCTCTGCTGGAGTGCCCTCGGGAGGGGATTCTTTGGGAATGTTTTGCCGGGGGGCACTCTGAGCATGGCAAACTGCCCCCCTCCGTGCCCTGGGGGCTCTACCCTGCCCTGTGCAGTCTCAGGGAGCTGTGGCAGGGCTGAGGTGCTGCTGGCTCCATCCCACATCCCTGCTTGCCCAGGCTGGCAGCCAGCAGCCCTGTGGGGCCACTCAGGGAGGTGGGGCTGGGATGGTCCCAGGGTTTGTGGATCCTGGTTGGCTCTGCCCTGTTTGGGATGCAGCACCACTCACACTGCTGCTCCCTGCATGGCCTGGGAGAGCTCAGACCTTCCCTCCCTGGTTCAAAATGCTCCATGGAGAGTCCAGCCCCTCCATCCCTGCCCCAAACCCCTCCATGGAGGACTCAGCCCCTTCATCCCTGCCCCAAACCCCTCCATCCCAACTCCAGCCCCTCCATCCCAGCTTGGCCCCTCCATCCCAGCTCAACCCCTCCATCCCTGCCCCAAACCCCTCCATCCCAGCTCCAGCCCTTCCATCCCAGCTCAGCCCCTCCATCCCAGCTCAGCCCCTCCATCCCAGCTCAGCCCCTCCATCCCAGCTCCAGCCCTTCCATCCCAGCTCCAGCCCCTCCATCCCAGCTCCAGCCCCTCCATCCCAGCTCAGCCCCGCCATCCCAGCTCAGCCCCTCCATCCCAGCTCCAGCCCGTCCATCCCAGCTCGCCCTCCATCCAGCTCCAGCCCCTCCATCCCAGCTCAGCCCCTCCATCCAGCTCAGCCCCTCCATCCCAGCTCAGCCCCTCCATCCCAGCTCCAGCCCCTCCATCCCAGCTCAGCCCCTCCATCCCAGCTCAGCCCCTCCATCCAGCTCAACCCCTCCATCCCAGCTCAGCCCTCCATCCCAGCTCCAGCCCCTCCATCCCAGCTCAGCCCTCCATCCAGCTCAGCCCCTCCATCCCAGCTCAGCCCCTCCATCCCAGCTCAGCCCCTCCATCCCAGCTCAGCCCCTCCATCCCAGCTCCAGCCCCTCCATCCCAGCTCAGCCCCTCCATCCCAGCTCCAGCCCCTCCATCCCAGCTCAGCCCCTCCATCCCAGCTCCAGCCCCTCCATCCCAGCTCCAGCCCCTCCAGTTCTTTATTTCCCCCATCCTGCCCGTGGTGTTTCCCTGCAGACTCTGTTCTGGAGGAGCCCAGCTCATTCCCAGGGGATCAGGGACCCCCAAGCCTCCCCTGCCAGGAGCTCTGGGCTGTCCCCAGCCCCTGCCTCTGCTCTGCCCTGCTGTGGTTCAGTGTCTGAGATCTCAGCTGCAGCTGCCAGAGCCTGCTCCTGGTTCAGGGAGCTGAAATCCCAAACTCCAGCTGTGTCCCAGTGAGGATCCCCAGCTCCATCCCCAGCTGAGGGGTCCCCTCACCACCTCATCTTTCTGCCAAGCACCCCAGAACCCCAAATTCCAAGACTGGTATTGGGTTGGAAGGGACCTTAAAGAGCATCTTCATCCCACCCCATCCATGGCAGGGACACCTCCCACTGCCCCAATGTCCAGCCTGGCCTTGGGCACTGCCAGGGATCCAGGGGCAGCCCCAGCTGCTCTGGGAATTCCAGCCCAGCCCCTGCCCACCCTCCCAGCCAGCAATTCCTTGCCAAGATCCCAGCCCAATCTCCCCTTTCCCAGTGGCAGCCATTCCCTGGCTCCTGTCCCTCTGTCCCTTGTCCCCAGTTCCTCTCCAGCTCTCCTGGAGCCCCTGCAGGGGCTCTGAGGATTCCCTGGAGTTTTCCCTTCTCCAGATGAACATTCCCAGCTCTCCCAGCCTGGCTCCAGCCCTGGGGTCCCCTCTGGATTTATCCCAGTCCTCCTGCTGTTGTGTTTTTCCACCTCCACACCCAGGACTGGGTTTAAGGGGAATTTGTTGGTTTCTGTCCCATGCTCTGGGTTTAACCCCCAGCTCCTGCTCCTGGCAAGTTCCTGTGCCAGCCCTGCCCTGCCCCTGGTGCAGGAGCTTCTCCCACTGGAATCCTGGCTCCTCGACTTTGGAAAGCCAAATTGAAGCCATCAGAGGGTTCCAGGTGTAGCCCAAATCCCACAAATGGCACAACCCAGGCTGAGCCTGGTCACAGCCCCATTGCTCAGTGGCTCAATTGCCTTCACTTTGTTTGCTCTAACTTAAACCTCTCCTCATGCATTTAAAGCTGAGATCAGCCTGGTCTGGAGCTCAGCCCCACCCCAAGCCTGCCTGCTTCCTGCTCTGGCTCAGTTAAACCCAGTTTAAAAGCAGGCTGTGATTGAAGTGGTGCAGCTGTCCCTGCCCAGCTCCTGGGATCCCTTCCCTGCTGCAGGAGATCCCCAGCTCACCCACGGCCTCTCCCCTTCTCCCAGACCTGCCCAGGGCAGGGAGCTGAGCTGGAACCCCAAATCCCAGCCTGCTCCCAACCCTGGGCTCTGGGACCAGCTGCACCTTCAGGGCCAGCCCCAGCTGCTGGGGGGAATTGTCATTGACAGGCACCTCCTGGTGCTGCAGCCTGCTGGGAAGTGCTCCCAAAATAGCCCAAATTCACCCGGAAATTGGTGATTGTCACTGTGCTCCAGCTCCCTGCTCCAGCTGGGTGTGGGGAGAGCCAGGGCAGACCCAGCTCAGGAGCTCTGAGCCCAGCCCAGGGCTTAGGCAGGGCTGGGATGAGCCTGGCACAGAGGTTAGGAGCAGGGCTGGGATGAGCCCAGCCCAGGGCTTAGGCAGGACTGGGATGAGCCTGGCACAGAGGTTAGGCAGGGCTGGGATGAGCCTGGCACAGAGGTTAGGCAGGGCTGGGATGAGCCTGGCTCTGGGCTAAGCCTTGCTCTGGTTTGAGCCTGGCTCTGGGCTAAGCCTGGCTCTGGTTTGAGCCTGGCTCTCAGAGCACTCTGGGTGTGGGGCCCTGAGGCCCAGGCTGGTCAGAGCTGCCCAGCCCTGCTCAGACCCAGCCTCCCTGGTGGTTTTGGGGCTCTCTGAGCACAGAATGGGCAAGTCCAGGCAGCAGCACCTGGAGACAAATCCCTCAGTGCCTCCTGCCTGGCACAGCATTCCCAGCGTGCTGGGGCTGCCCTGGAGCCCTGGCAGTGCCCAGGTTGGACACTGGGAGCAGCCTGGCACAGGGGGAGCTGTCCCTGCCATGGATGGGGGGCACTGGCTGGGATTTAGGGTCCCTGCCATCCCCACCATTCCCTGATTTCAGGGTTGGGCAGGGAATGTGGGACTGGGATAACTCCAGGCTGGGGCTGAGCTGCTCAGACCTGGCCTAGAGCTGGGCCTGGCTGGGCTGGGCTTGGCCAGGCAGGGGCTCAGTGCCAGCCCAAGCCTGGCCCTGGGACATGGCCTGGCAGCTGGGGAGGGGAGCTGGGCATTCCAGAGGGCATTGCCACGCTGCCCCTGGAACCTGAGCTCTCCTCCCCCTCCCTTGTCACCCACTCCTTGTCAGGGGGTGTAAATCCCTGATGTTCCATTCATTTCCATTCCATTTCCATTTAATTCCAATAATTTCTGTTAATTTCCATTGAATCCCATTAATCCCATTAATTTCCTCCGAATTCCATTTCATTCCATTGGTGTTGCTGTTCTCAGTGGGGCACAGAGATGAAGGCAGGGGGAAGCCAAGGCCACTCAAATTTAGAATCCTCACATCCTGCTGGTGGTGAGGGCAGCAATCCCAGCTGGTCAGCAGCAATCCTAACAGGTTAGCAGTAAATCCAACAGGTTAGCAGCCATTCCAGCTGGTCAGCAGCAATTCCAAGTGTTTAACAGCAATTCCAGCTGGTCAGCAGCAGTCCCCAGTGTTATCAGTAAATCCAGTAAACCCATTATTGGTTAGCAATAGTTCCAGGTGTTTAGCAGCAATTCCAGCTGGTCAGCAGTAATCCCAAGTGTTTAGCTGTAATCCCAGATGTTAGTTTAGCAGCAGTCACAGCTGGTTAGCAGCAATTCCAGCTGGCTAGCAATAATTCCAGGTGTTTAGCAGCAATTCCAGGTGTTTAACAATAATTCCAGCTGTCAGTCCAGCAGCAGTCCCAGCTGTTCCCCAGCAGTTCCAGCTGTTCCCCAGCAGTTCCAGCTGTCAGTCCAGCAGCAGTCCCAGCTGTTCCCCAGCAGTTCCAGCTGTTCCCCAGCAGTCCAGCAGCAGTCCCAGCTGCCCTGGCTCTGTGGGACGGGCAGGGGCCGTGGCTGCTGCTGGGGTCGCTCACCCCCCACCCACCCCTGGCACCGCTGGGAGGGCACTGCCACCTGCAGGGATCCCACACCCAGAGTGAAAGGGAGGCAGCAAATGCCGAGCTCACATCCACTCAGAAGCACCAGAATTAGCTTTAATTAGATCCGTGCTAATTAAAAACCGCTGGGATTTTCCCCTGGGCTCGCATGGAGCTGTTCTGCTCCACGGGGGGGTTCTGGGTTTGGTTTTGTGGTGCAGAAGGAGGGGGAATGCTGGAGTTGGTGGGGCCAGGCTGCAGTGGGGCTCAGCAGTGCCTGACAGGGCCCTTGCAGAGGGATCCCTGCAGGAATCCAGGGGCATCCCTGGAGGAGCAGGGAAGGGGCAGCAGTCCCTTCTGGAAGAGGTGCCAGCAGTGATTGAGCACCATTCCCATGCTCCATCCCCACTCCAGGGCTGTGCTCACAGCCCAGCCCTGCAGAAGGAGCCCAGCAGGAGGTGAGGATGGAGAATTCCCAGGATCCCAGAGCTCCTGATGTCCCTGGCCATGACCCATGTCCCCAGGGGCTCTGGGTGATGAGGAGAGGCCACTGGGCTGCCCTGTGTCCCCTTGGCCCCCCCCCTTGGGGGTCTGGAATTCTCCTGCCCCAGGATCCTGGAATCCAGCAGGGGTGGGAGTGAGGAGGTTCCCAAGTGTGTCCCAAGGGCTCCCAACCCCTCAGTATCTCATGGGCTGCTGCTTGGAGTTGGTGCAAACTCCAGGGATGTTTTTATTTGCACTAAGTACTGAGTGGTGCTTTCTCCTTTCCCCTGCAGCTGCCCACGACCTTCCCCTGCTGTCTCACAGATCCTCTCCCCTCCCTGCAGACTGCTCCTGCCTCTGCAGCTGCCCAGGGGGGAGCCCTGGCCTGGCTGGGCTGGTTCTTGGTGGCACTTTGGGAAAAATCCAGCCTGGCTGTGCTTGGGTAGGGGTGGCAAAGCTGGAAAGAGCCTGGAGAGGTTTTTGCTGGGAGCAGAGGGAGGGATCCAGGGAATCCTGGAGTGCTTTGGGTTTCCAAAAGCAAAAACCAGCAAAAACATCCTTAAATATTATAAAAAATAAATATAATTTATGTTCAGTTGATGCTTCATTCTGCAGAGGAAATAAACCCTGAAAGGCAGTTTCTCACTGAACGTGATGGTTTTTTTGTCTCCTGTTTTGCAGAGCTCATTTTATGGCAGATTCAGGCACTTCCTGGACATCATCGACCCCCGCACTCTCTTTGTGACTGAGGTAATTCCTGCCCTCTGCTCTGACAGGGCTCTCAGGCAGCTGGGGGGGATCCCAGGGGCAGTGCCCCGTGCTGGCAGCGGGGCTGTGCCCCTCAGGTGATGGAGGGATTGCCCCAGTGCTGTCACATCTGGCACCAGGGAACCACAGCCCCGCTCCCTCTGCCACTCCAGCTGGCTTCTGGCACAAGTGCCACTGCTCTTGTCCTCTCAGGAGGAAAACTCCTGCAGGTTTTCATGGCAGAAATGCAGCTGGAGGGGTGAGAGAGCAAATGTGCATTCCATGGGGAGTGAGAGGGGTGGGGAGGGGTGCAGCTCTGCAGGGGCTGCGCTCCAGAGCTCCGGGCTGGGCTTCATCCTCAGCTCCTGCCTGTGGTTTTCCCTCAGCTCCTGCCTGTGGTTTTCCCTCAGCTCCTGCCTGTGGTTTTCCCTCAGCTCCTGCCTGTGGTTTTCCCTCAGTTCTTGCCCTGTTTGCAGCAGGATTTGGGGATCCTGCCCCTTCACTTCCATCTGGTGCTGTCCAGCTTCTCTGCAGCTCTGTGCTTCCATCAGATAATGGCTGAGGGTGGAGGGGAGCCCTGGGGAAGGAGCAGTTCTGCTCCTGCTCTGGAGCTCTGCCCTTTGGCCAGGAGACTTTGGCTTTTCAGTGAAGGACAGCTGCTTTTCCCTTTTTATTGGATCTTCTTCCCCAATGTCCACCCTGAACCTCCTGTCCCTGTTCCCTGGAGCACAGCCCGACCCCCCGGCTGTCCCCTCCTGGCAGGAGCTGTGCAGAGCCACAAGGGCCCCCTGAGCCTCCTCTGCTCCAGGCTGAGCCCCTGCCCAGCTCCCTCAGGGATTCTCCAGCCCCTGCCCAGCTCCTCAGGGATTCTCCAGCCCCTGCCCAGCTCCTCAGGGATTCTCCAGCCCCTGCCCAGCTCCCTCAGGGATTCTCCAGCCCCTGCCCAGCTCCCTCAGGGATTCTCCAGCCCTGCCCAGCTCCCTCAGGGATTCTCCAGCCCCTGCCCAGATCCTCAGGGATTCTCCAGCCCTGCCCAGCTCCTCAGGGATTCTCCAGCCCCTGCCCAGCTCCTCAGGGATTCTCCAGCCCTGCCCAGCTCCCTCAGGGATTCTCCAGCCCCTGCCCAGCTCCTCAGGGATTCTCCAGCCCCTGCCCAGCTCCCTCAGGGATCTCCAGCCCCTGCCCAGCTCCTCAGGGATTCTCCAGCCCCTGCCCAGCTCCTCAGGGATCTCCAGCCCCTGCCCAGCTCCTCAGGGATTCTCCAGCCCTGCCCAGCTCCCTCAGGGATTCTCCAGCCCTGCCAGCTCCTCAGGGATTCTCCAGCCCCTGCCCAGCTCCCTCAGGGATTCTCCAGCCCCTGCCCAGCTCCCTCAGGGATTCTCCAGCCCCTGCCCAGCTCCCTCAGGGATTCTCCAGCCCTGCCCAGCTCCCTCAGGGATTCTCCAGCCCCTGCCCAGCTCCTCAGGGATTCTCCAGCCCCTGCCCAGCTCCTCAGGGATTCTCCAGCCCTGCCAGCTCCCTCAGGGATTCTCCAGCCCCTTCCCAGCTCCTCAGGATCTCCAGCCCCTGCCCAGCTCCCTCAGGGATTCTCCAGCCCCTGCCCAGCTCCCTCAGGGATTCTCCAGCCCCTGCCCAGCTCCCTCAGCCCCTCCTGGGGCTCCATTCCCTTCCCAGCACGTTTTAAGGCTGAATCTCTGCACTCCTGGGGGGATTTTCCTGCTGGTGCCTCTCCAGGGATGCAGAGGAGTTTGGGCTCCTGCCTGAGCTCAGCTCCTGCTCTGACCCCTGGCTCAGCCACACCTTTCTCCACCTTCCCCTGGTCACTGTTCCAACCTTCCCAGGTTTTGGGGAGCTTGGGGGGGTGTGGGTTCAGAGGGATCAGCTGCTGTAACTGCATCTTGGGGAGGTTCTTTCAGGAAGGGGAAACCCAGGGAATAAAAAGAGCCAAGTCTGAGTGGCCCAGTTTTATCCTGGGTGAAAAGTGAGCAGTTTTGGGTCCCAGAGTGAACCCCACAGAGCAGGGAGCTCTGGTGTCCCTCTCTGGGCAGGGCTGAGCTTCAGGAATGGCCTGGGGGACTGCAGGGAAGGAAATGCCTCTGACATTTCCTCTGGGGTGGGAATTCCATGGCAGGGACGCCTCAGGAATCCTGACCCTCCTGGTGGCCCCAGAAATTCCCTCTCCCTGAGAAGCCTCTTGGCAGAACAATCACCTGGGCAACTCCTGGGGCACAGAATTGCTTTTTGCTGGCTCTGCTCAGTGTGCTGGCAGTAACTGGGGTGTGCAGATGTAGAACTCCAAGGTGTTCTGCTTTCCTTTGGGAGCTGAGGGAGCAGGGGAAACCAGGAGGGGTTTGCTGAGCCCAGGCTGTGCAGGGAGCGTGGCTGCATCCCCCAGACCCAGGGAACAAACAAATCCCTGCTTGACTTGGAGGGGAAAGGAGGAGATAGGTGAGGGTCTGAGGGAGTGGAGTGAGCCCCATGGAGAATGGGGTGATACTGAATTTTAAAATATTTCTATTTTTAATTGCTTTTATTTTTATTTTTAATTATTTTTATTTTTATTTTTATTTTAAAAACTGTTTATTTGAATCCTGTTTTTGGTGGCTGTGTCACCCTGCTGTGGCTGTGCTGTGGGCAGGGAGGGAGGGCTGGGGGTGGTGCTGGGGACAGCGGTGCCACTGCTCCCCTGGCATCCATTGCTCTGGCAGGCAGGTTCTGAGCACAGCTGGAAACCTCCCCGTGCTCCACAGGCCCTGCAGGGACAGTCCTGGGGGTGGCCCAGGTCCTGCTGTGGCTGGGCTTGTACCTGTTGGGGACACTCACCGTGGCACTGGGCACAGGGAGGGCACGGGGGCTGCAGCTCGGCCCTGGCAGGGCTGGCAGTGAGGCAGCAGTGAGGCAGCAGTGAGGTGGCAGTGAGGTGGCAGTGAGGCGGCAGTGAGGTGGCAGTGGTGGCAGTGTGGTGACAGTGCAGGCAGTGATGTGGCAGTGAGGTTGCCGTGGTGGCAGTGCTGGCAGTGAGTTGGCAGTGGTGGCTGTGGTGACAGTGGTGGCAGTGGTGGCAGTGCCGGCTGTGCTGGCTGTGGTGGCAGTGCCAGCAGTGGTGACAGCAGTGACAGTGGTGGCAGTGCTGGCAGTGAGGTGGCAGTGCTGGCAGTGGTGACAGCGGTGGCAGTGCTGGCTGTGGTAGCCGTGATGGCAGTGGGGTGGCAGTGGTGGCAGTGAGGTGGCCGTGATGGCAGTGAGGTGGCAGTGGTGGCAGTGCTGGCATTGAAGTGGCAGTGAGGTGGCAGTGAGGTGGCAGTGCTGGCAGTGAGGTGTCAGTGAGGTGTCAGTGAGGTGGCAGTGGTGGCAGTGAGGTGGCAGTGAGGTGGCAGTGAGGTGGCAGTGAGGTGGCAGTGAGGTGGCAGAGAGGTGGCAGT
Source organism: Serinus canaria (assembly GCF_022539315.1). Taxonomy (NCBI): domain Eukaryota; kingdom Metazoa; phylum Chordata; class Aves; order Passeriformes; family Fringillidae; genus Serinus; species Serinus canaria. The sequence goes on along the minus strand of NC_066317.1, from coordinate 70,773,605 downwards.
GGTGGCAGTGAGGTGGCAGTGAGGTGGCAGTGAGGTGGCAGTGGTGGCAGTGAGGTAGCAGTGCTGGCTGTGGTGGCAGTGAGGTGGCAGTGGTGGCAGTGAGGTGGCAGTGAGGTGGCAGTGAGGTGGCAGTGGTGGCAGTGCTGCAGCCCCTCTGGAGAGGACCTTTGGTGGCTCCCTCACCCCCCAGTGCCTCTGCCATGGAGCCATGTCCTGGCAGCTGCACATTTCAGACTGCTGCCCTCAGAGGGACCCAGTGTCCTGCAGGTCACAGTGCTGTCCCCAGGGTGCCCTCGGGGCTGCGGGGCCTGACCCGGGGACCCGGAGGGACAGATGATGGCAGTGATTCTTTCGCTGCTGTGCAGTGAGGAGGGTCCTTGGGGCTGCCGCCGTTCTGACCAGGGCACTCCCTGCCCCCGTGTGCCAGGAGGCCGCTGGCACTGTGGGAAGGAGGGAGGGCTGAGCAGAATTCCCAGCGAGAGCAGAGCCAGGAGAGCTCCAGGGCTGCCTCTGTGCCTCTGCTGTGCCTCATTGTTGGGAGCCCCGAGGTGCAGAGCATCTTGCATTCCCATATTTGGGGCTGAGATGGAAGCAGGATTAGATGTATGTTATTTATATGAACCATACCTTCTTACTCAGCAGATTGCCTGTCTGTGTTTATTCAGTGTCACAGCTGCTGGCTCCGCTCGAACAAAAAGTTTCTGGCTCCTCTTGTCTGTCACTGTGGATCCAATACAATGGGGCCAGCTGGAGTCAAGTCTGGTGTCTGTGTCATCCTGGGGAGTCGGGGACAGAGCCCAGCCTGGGCTGGCCCACAGCTGCACCTGCACAGCTGCGCCTGCACAGCTGCGCCTGCACAGCTGCATCCTCCCAGTGCATCCCCCCCAGTGCATCCCCCCCAGTGCATCCCCCCAGTGCATCCCCCAGCCACAGCTGTGCTGCTCCTGCTGGTGGCCACGGGTCCCTTGGGTTGGGGCACACCCCCCTGGGTTGGGGCACACCCTCCTTGGTTTGGGGCACACCCCCCTGGGGCTGGGATGGAGGTGGGACCCCACAATCCTAGTGTGACAGTCCCAGGGTGACAATCCCGGGGTGACAGTCCCAGGGTGATGCCAGGCTGTCCCCTGAGCCCAGAGTGACAATCCCAGTGTGACAGTGCCAGGGTGACAATCCCAGGGGTGACACCAGGCTGTCCCCTGAGTCCAGTGTGACAGTCCCAGTGTGACAATCCCCGGGTGACAGTCCCAGGGTGACAATCCCAGTGTGAGCCCAGGGTGACAGTCCCAGGGTGACACCAGGCTGTCCCCTGAGCCCAGCCCATCTCGGGTGTCCCCAGAGCCCAGTGCAGGCCTGGCCCTGCAGGGGCTGTGGCAGGAGGGCTGGTGCTGCTGGCACTGCCCTGCTGAGCTCTGTGTGCCACCCGTGGGCTCCTGGGCTGCTCCCAGCCCTGCTGGCACTGAGAGGAGATGGCTTGGCTCTGCCAGGGACAGGGGACAAGGGACAACTCAGGGGGCTTGGCTCTGCAGGGACAGGGGACAAGGGACAGCTCAGGGGGCATTGGCTCTGCAGGGACAGGGGACAAGGGACAGCTCAGGGGGCGGGGCTCTGCAGGGACAGGGGACAAGGGACAGCTCAGGGGGCAGGGGCCCTGCAGAGGTGTCTGTGGCACCCAGCTGAGCTGTTCCTGTGCTGGTGGCAGGCTCAGGGCGGTGGCCATCAGCCCAGGGCTGGGGCTGCTCTCCTGCTGGGGCTGTTCCTCCTCCTCCTGAGCAGCAGCCTGGGGAAAAGGAGCCCAGGGGAACCTCTGGCTCTGCAGAGCCCCTGAAAGGTTGGCACCAGCTGGGAGTTGGGATCTGCTGCCAGGGAACGGGGCAGGAGGAGAGGGGAGGTTTAGGGTGGGCACCAGCAGGAATTTCCCCATGGAAAGGGGGGGTCAGGAATTGGGAGTGCCCAGGGCAGGGCTGGAGTCCCCATCCCTGGGGGGATTTCAGAGCCCTGTGGATGTGGCACTTGGGGACAGGGGCAGAGGTGGCCCTGGCAGTGCTGGGGGTGGTTGGAATGATCTCAGAATTCCAGCCTGAGCAGTTCTGGGGCTGTGTGGTTCTGTCCCAGGGGCTGGGGGTGTGCAGCAGCTGGCAGGGCCTGTGCCGTGCCCTCCTCTCCACAAGGGCCCTGCAGGTGCTGTGCTGGCCCTGGTGACTCCACTCTGTGCCCAGGAGCCCCTTGGCACAGGGCTGGAGGGGCTGGGTCCAAACCCAGCAGGGATCCCAGGGATGGAGACTCATCCCAGCTGTGGTGATGAGGGACCAGCCCTGGCTCATTCCCTGTCCCTTTTCCAGCTGCAATCCCAGCCCTGGCCCATTCCCGGTCCCTTTTCCAGCTGGAATCCTATCCTCTGCCCCATCCCCTGCCCCATTCCCTGTCCCATTCCTTGTCCCGTCCCCTGTCCCCCCCAGCTGGAGCCCATCCCAGCTGTTTCCAGCTGTGCTGTCCCTGCCTGGGCTGGGCACTGTCCCTGTCCCAGCTGTTTCCAGCTGTGCTGCCCTGCCCTGCCCGGGCCGGGCGCTGTCCCTGTCCCTGTCCCAGCTGTTCCAGCTGTGCTGCCCTTGCCTGGGCCGGGCCGGGCGCTGTCCCCGGGCTCGGGAGCCGCCGCCGCGGGCCGGGCAGGGCTGGGAGCGCTCCCCGCCGCAGATGGTCTGTCTGGCACCCCTTTGTGCCAGCTGAGACCCCGCAGAATTCCACCGCTAGAAGTGCTCGAGGTTTTCTCCTCTGCGGAAAGGGGCTGTGGGAGGAACGAGAAAAACCCCAAAACCCCAAAGAACCCCGAGGCTGTGGGTTGGATTTAACGGGGGATGCTGTGAAATGCCGAGTGCCCCCATGGCACGGCAGCAGCGAACACGGGAGCGGGGCAGAGCCCTGCCGGCAGAGCCGGGCGGAGCGGGGAGCGGCGGGGGGGAAATGCTGACTCCGGCCGCTGCCATGGAGCTGCGGCTGCTGCAGGGGCAAAGCTCGCTCCAAACTCCTGGAATCCTTCCCGGTTCTGGTTAAAGGACCCGCCTGGCTGTTCCAGAAGGAATAGGAGGCAGCCCTGGATTCTCCCCCAGTTGGAGCCGGGGGTGTTGGCTGGAGCAGCTCGGAGCTGTGGGAGAGGCCGAGCACTGTGTTCACCCTCTGTGCCCCTCCTCTGTCCCCCAAAGCACCTTCTCCTTTCTTTCTCTACCATAGAATATACTTTTATACATATTATTATTATATACTTTCCTCACTCCTTTCTCTGCAAAAAATCCCCGTTGGAGATACTACAATATATTTTTCACAGTTCTATTTTTTAAAAGTATTTACTCTTATTTGTAAAGCCATCTTTTGAAACTTATTTCTAGTTCCAGTTTTCTCTCAACAATGTCTGTCCTATTTTAAAGTTAGTATTTCTTCTCCTAAAGTTTGCATACAAATATATATTGTTTTTTCTCTCAGCAATGTCTCATTCTATATATTTATAAGTTAGTATTTCTTCTCCCAAAGTTTCCATACATCTCTATATGTTTTTCTCTCAGCAATGTCTCATTCTATATATTCTAAAGTTAGTATTTCTTCTCCTAAACTTTCCATACAGATATATATTGTTTTTTTCTCTCAGCAATGTCTCATTCTATGTATTTTTAAGTTAGTATTTCTTCTCCTAAAGTTTCCATACAGATATATATATATATTTTTTTTTTCTCTCAGCAATGTCTCATTCTATATATTTTAAAGTTAGTATTTCCTCTCCTAAAGTTTGCATACAAATATATATTGGTTTTTTCTCTCAGCAATGTCTCATTCTTTGTATTTTTAAGTTAGTATTTCCTCTCCCAAAGTTTGCAGGCAGACACATGCTGTGTAAACTTTAAGTTCTGGAGGTTTTTTGCCACTCAGTTTCCCACAGCTCCCTGTGTCCCCACGGAGCCGGGAGAGGGAATTTGTGGGGACGGAGATTTGAAAAGGCAGCCTGAGCTTTTTTGTTGGCTGTTTGTTACCGTTCCGAACAAGATGGGATCTGGCCAGGGTTGTTATAGTAACTACTGAGATTTCCCCAAGAGAAGGGAAAAAACAGCAGCAGCCCATTCATGCCGTGCTGCAGCTCCATTCAGAGCTGCTCGGAGAGGGGAGGGGCTGCAGGGGCTGCAGGGGCTGCAGGGACTGCAGGGACTGCCGGGGCTGCAGGGACTGCAGGGACTGCCGGGAGTGCAGGGGCTGCAGAGAATGCAGGGGCTGCAGGGAGTGCAGGAGCTGCCGGGGCTGCAGGGACTGCAGGGGCTGCAGGGGCTACAGGGGCTACAGGGAGTGCAGGGGCTGCAGGGAGTGCAGGGGCTGCAGGGAATGCAGGGATTGCAGGGGCTGCAGGGAGTGCAGGGGCTGCAGGGAATGCAGGGAGTGCAGGGGCTGCAGGGATTGCAGGGGCTGCAGGGAGTGCAGGGGCTGCAGGGGCTACAGGGGCTACAGGGAGTGCAGGGGCTGCAGGGGATGCAGGGAGTGCACGGGCTGCAGGGGCTACAGGGGCTACAGGGAGTGCAGGGGCTGCAGGGAATGCAGGGAGTGCACGGGCTGCTGGGAGAGGGGAGGGAGTGCAGGGGCTGCAGGGAGTGCAGGGGCTGCAGGGAGTGCAGGGGCTGCAGGGAATGCAGGGAGTGCAGGGGCTGCAGGGGCAGAGCCAGGGCCCTGGCAGGAGCACAGTTATGTAACAGATCAGCACAGCTCTCTCATGGGGCATTGCTGTGTAAGGATCGAGTTATCCATAGAAACGGGCCATATGGAATGTAATGGGGTATCAGTGAGGGTTAATGTAATGTAATGTGATACATAGAATAATGATAGAATTATAGCATATAGTATAGAATAATATAATATAGTATAATATGATATCATATTATATGGGATATATTATATAATAATATATACTAAAGTATATAATAATAGTATAAATGGTATATAGTATATAATTATATAGAATATATAATATTATAGTAAAAATGATATAGTGACATAATATAATATAATAACATATAGTATAATATATAGTATAATATAATGATAATAAAATAATAAATAGTAACAATAATATAATATAGTAATAATACAATATAGTATAGTATATAATAATATAACATAGTATAATATGATATGGTAATATAAAATGTAAATATATGATATTATTTCTATTCTATTCTATTCTATGCTATGCTATGCTATGCTATGCTATGCTATGCTATGCTATAAGTTACATACCATTTCCACCCCCCGTGGCAGTGGCAGTGTCCCAGCCCCTGCAGGTGCACTCTCCCCGATCCCTGCCCCGTTTCCCAGCTGGGTTTGCAGGGCTGCCCTGGCCCTGTGTCTGTGTCTCAGGTGCTGCCCTGGCTCTGTGTCTGTGTCTGTGTCTCAGGTGCTGCCCTGGCTCTGTGTCTGTGTCTCAGGTGCTGCCCTGGCTCAGTGTCTCAGGTGCTGCCCTGGCTCTGTGTCTGTGTCTCAGGTGCTGCCCTGGCTCTGTGTCTCAGGTGCTGCCCTGGCTCTGGCTCAGTGTCTCAGGTGCTGCCCTGGCTCTGTCTCAGGTGCTGCCCTGGCTCTGTGTCTGTGTCTCAGGTGCTGCCCTGGCTCTGTCTCAGGTGCTGCCCTGGCCCTGTGTCGGTGTCTCAGGTGCTGCCCTGGCTCTGTGTCTCAGGTGCTGCCCTGGCTCTGTGTCTGTGTCTCAGGTGCTGCCCTGGCTCTGGCTCAGTGTCTCAGGTGCTGCCCTGGCCCTGTGACGGTGTCTCAGGTGCTGCCCTGGCTCTGTGTCTCAGGTGCTGCCCTGGCTCTGCTGTCTGTGTCTCAGGTGCTGCCCTGGCTCTGTGTCTGTGTCTCAGGTGCTGCCCTGGCTCTGTCTCAGGTGCTGCCCTGGCTCTGTGTCTGTGTCTGTGTCTCAGGTGCTGCCCTGGCTCTGTCTCAGGTGCTGCCCTGGCTCTGTGTCTCAGGTGCTGCCTGGCCCTGTGTCTGTGTCTCAGGTGCTGCCCTGGCTCTGTGTCTGTGTCGTGTCTAGGTGCTGCCCTGGCCCTGTGTCTGTGTCTCAGGTGCTGCCCTGGCCCTGTGTCTGTGTCTCAGGTGCTGCCCTGGCTCTGTGTCTCAGGTGCTGCCCTGGCTCTGTGTCTCAGGTGCTGCCCTGGCCTCTGTGTCTGTGTCTCAGGTGCTGCCCTGGCTCTGTGTCTCAGGTGCTGCCCTGGCTCTGTCTCAGGTGCTGCCCTGGCTCTGTCTCAGGTGCTGCCCTGGCTCTGTGACGGTGTCTCAGGTGCTGCCCTGGCTCTGTGTCGGTGTCTCAGGTGCTGCCCTGGCTCTGTGTCTGTGTCTCAGGTGCTGCCCTGGCTCTGTGTCTCAGGTGCTGCCCTGGCTCTGTGTCTCAGGTGCTGCTGTTCCCTTGCAGAGCCGCCTGCAGGAAGCGGTGCAGCTGCTGGAGGACTACAAGCACGGCACTCTGCCCCCCGGAGTCACCAACAAACAGGTCAGGAGCTCTTCCTGCTGCCTCTGCCCTGCCTGGGGAGGGCTCTGCTGGGGCATTCCTGGGGGCTGGGGGCAAACACCACCTGCTCACACAGCTATGGGGAAAATGTCCCTTTTCAGCTGGATGGAAGCTGCTTGTCACTCCTGTGAGTCCTTGGAGCAGCAGCTGGGCAGCCCCAGCCCCTGCCCTGCTCCTGTGCAACAATTCCCATTTCTGCCCCAACCCCAGCCTTGCCTGCCCTGCTCCTGTGCAATAATTCCCATTTCTGCCCTGATCTCAGCCTTCCCTGGGCTGTTCCTGCCCCTGCTGGAGCTGTGCCAGCAGCAGTGGGGACATTCCTGCCCCAGGGATGGCAGCAGGAGGTTCTGGAATGCCCAGGGATGGCAGCAGGAGGTTCTGGAATGCCCAGGGATGGGAACAGGAGGTTCTGGAATGCCCAGGGATGGGAGCAGGGGGTTCTGGAATGCCCAGGGATGGGAGCAGGAGGTTCTGGAATGCCCAGGGATGGCAGCAGGAGGTTATGGAATGCCCAGGGATGGCAGGAGGAGTTTCTGGTGGAATGCTCAGGGATGGGGCTCCTGAGGGAAGGATCATTTCTGGGGCTTTGGGATGGAGGGATGGGCTGGGTGATCTCCCCAAGACCACCCCAGCCCCATTTCCTGGGCTTTTCCCCCATATCCCTCTGCACCCTGTGGAAGCAGAGATGAGGGTTGGAGGGGAATCAAGCTGCTCTTGGAGTATTTTACCTGCAAGTCAGTGCTGTGAAACAAAAAACATCCAATTCTTGGTGGGTGTTCCCTGAAACTCTTCCCCGTTCCTGTCCATGTCAACTCAAACTCTACCTCATTCCTGTCCATGTTTTTTGCCCAGAATATGGGGGGTTTTGCCTGAAATGTGGAGGTTTTTCTCTGGAATGTGAAGGTTTTACCTGGAATATGGAGGTTTTTACCTGAAATAAGAGGTTTTGCCCAGAATATGGAGGGTTTTACCCATAATATGGAGGTTTTTACCTGAAATATGAAGGTTTTTCCCAGAATATAGAGGTTTTTACCTGAAATATTAAGTTATTGCCCATAATATGGAGGTTTTTACCCAGAGTATGAAGGTCCTTGCCCATAATAGGGAGGTTTTTCCCTGGAATGTGAATGTTTTACCTGGAATATGTAGGTTTTTACCTGGAACATGGAGTTTTTACCTGGAATATGGAGGGTTTTGCCTGGAATATGGAGGTTTTTGCCTGGAATATGGAGGTTTTGCCCAGAATATGGAGGTTTTTACCTGAAATATGGAGGTTTTTCCCAGAATATGGAGGTTTTTACCTGGAATATGGAGATTTTTGCCTGGAATATGGAGATTTTGCCCAGGTTTCCAGCTGCCCAAGCTGGAATTTGCAGAGTGTGTTCTCTCTGCTGGCAGCTGCTGATCCCTGCCAGGAGCTGGAAGCACAGCCCCCACGGGGTGGGGGTCCTGTGCTGGCCATGGCCCCCCAGGGCTGTTTTAGGGCTCAGTTTGTGCACCCAGCCCCACAGGGCTCAGCTCTGGCTGGTTTAGTGCCCGGGGAGGGGGTTGGTGCCAGGGCAGCCTGAGGGATGCTCTCCCAGACAAACAGGGAGGTGCTGGGGATGTTCCCCCACGCCCTGCAGGGCTGAAATCCTCCTTTCCCTTTTTATCCAGCTCACAAGTGACAATTTCTCCTCATCAAAGACAAATACAGGAGGTGAATGGGGGAGATGGAAACTCCTGCTCCCTTCAGAGAGGGCAGCTGGTGTGGGGGGTGCTCCCACAGAAAATAACTGGGGAATTGTCACAGGCAGCGGCCTGGGGCTCTCCTGGGGCCACTGTGCTCTTCCAGGGGCAACTGGGGGGGACAAGGGATGGGGAGGAGGGAGGGACTGGGGAGGAGGGATTGGGGAGGAGAAGGGACTGGGGGGAATGGAGGAGGCAGTGAGGAATGACGGTTGATTGTGCCTCCGCCAGGCTGGGACGTCCGGAGGGCTTTGGGGACGCAGTGGCATTTGGAAGGCGGGCGGGCTTGGTCGCCGGCCTGGCATGGCGACAGGGACTGGGGAGGAGACGGGACTGGCCACGGCGGGCATGGCCTTGGGCACGCCGGCTTGTGGGCGGGCCGGTCTGGGCCTAGGCGGGCTTGGTCCGCCGGGCTTGGCCCGGCGACAGGGCCTGGGCCGGCGCAGGGCTGGGCCGGCGCCCAGGTTGGGCGGCAGGGAGGGAGGCAGGAGGCCGGGAGACCTTGGGAGAAGAAAGGATGGGACAGGCCGGAAGGCTTGGCCATACGGACTGGGGCAGACAGGGGTTGTGCGAGGCGCAGGGCTCGTGCCCAGGCGCCGGGCTTGCTTGGGCACGGCGACGGGGTGGGCAGGCGGGCTTGGGATGGCGCCGGAGTGAGGCAGCAGCAGTGACTCAGCCCCATCTGCCCGAGGGAGATGACACCACAGCCACTCCGTGTGACAAATGACACACAGCCACACTCTGTGACAAATGACACAGCCACTCTGTGTGA
>NC_066317.1:70684692-70764079 GCF_022539315.1 Serinus canaria | reverse complement strand
TTCTCTGTCCATGGTGTCCCTGTCCCAGATGTCCCCACCCCGGCTGTCCCCGTTCCTGCTGTCCCCAGTCCAGCCCCACTGTCCCTGTCCCGGCTGTCCCCATCCCTTTTGTCCCTGCCCTGGCTGTCCCTGTCCATGATTTCCCTTTGCTGGATGTCCCTGTCCATGATATCCCTGTCCCTGCTGTCCCTGCCCTTGCTGTCCCTGTCCGAGATGTCCCCATCCTGGCTGTCCCCGTCCCCGCTGTCCCCGAGGCAGCCTCGCTGTCCCCACCGCCTCTCGGTGGCTGCTCGCGGAGCTCGCAGGGTCTGTCCCCGAGGCTGGCAGGGTCTGTCCCCGAGGCTGGCAGGGTCTGTCCCGGGGCTGGCAGGGTCTGTCCCCAGTGCTGGCAGGACCTGTCCCCAGGGCTGGCAGGGTCTGTCCCCAGTGCTGGCAGGGTCTGTCCCCAGGGCTGGCAGGGTCTGTCCCCGGGGCTGGCAGGTCTGTCCCCAATGCTGGCAGGACCTGTCCTGGGGCTGGCAGGGTCTGTCCCTGGGGCTGGCAGGGTCTGACTCCGGGGCTGGCAGGACGTGTCCCCAGGGCTGGCAGGGTCTGTCCCCAGAGCCCCGGTGGCTGCTGCGAGTGGGAAGGTGCAAATGACACAGAGAGGGCTCGGGGAGCCAATTTGCAGCAGAAGGTGGAGACTGTAACAGATCCAATTCCAACTGCAGGCAGGGCAGCGATTCCCAAAGAGCCTCCTGGAGGGATCCTCGGGGGAAGAGCTCTCGTTTCAGGCAATGGTTCCTGCCCTGAAAGCAAGGCTGTCAAATGCAGCCTGCCAATCCAGGACCAAGAGCCAGCTTGCTTAGACCGGCCTGTTCCCTGCTTTGGGAATGCTGAGCTCAGCCTCCATCCAAAAGGCTGCACCAGCTGCAGGGCACGATGGCGTGGCTTTTGTCCTTTATCCCACTCATTGGTGGGGTTGCATCTGTGTCCTCTGGGTGTGTGAGTCCCCTGTCACCCTGTCCCAGAGCCCAGCCCAGCCTGGGGAGCAGCTTGGTGCTGGCAGGGCAGCGCTGCTGAGGGCTGAGGGGAGCAGCACTCGGTGGCTCCCAGCCCCAGGGGGACTGAAATCCCTCCTGCTCATGGCACAGCTGCTTCTCTGGGGGGTTTGTGCTCCAGGAAAACCCTTTGCAAGGCTGAGGAACGCTGGGTGTGCTCAGGGGTTGGGCACCAAATTCTGCCTTGGGAGATTTGCAGGTGGGTATCAGAGCTGGGGGCATTTCATGATGAACTTCGGGTTTGTTCATCACTTCTTCCCCCAAAACACTTGAGTTTTCTTAGCTGGAATTCCCTGCAGTCATTCCATGTTGGAACTGCGTTTCCTTCCCCTTGCAGGCTGAATTTTGGCCTTTAGAAGTCGGGGCAGGGAGAGCTGCTGAGCTCCTGCTCCAGGTGTGCCCAGGGGCTGGGAAGCTGCTGAGGTTGGGCTCGGAGCCCTGATTTCCCCACCTGTGGGTTCCCCCCCTCCACCCTCGGCACACAGCACCTGGACAGGCGGTGGGACACAGCCCCAGGCACGCAGAGGTGGCGGTCCCTGTCCCTGTCCCTGTCCCCAGCCCGGGCTGGCTCCTCCCGGTGCTGCTGCCAGCAGAGAGAGGCAAAGAGCCGCACAGCAGCAGGGCCGGGGGCTCTGCAGGGGAGCTGAGCTTTTCCCGGCAGAGATCTGGAGGTTTTAATGCCAACGAGAGGTTTGGAGTCACAGCTCGTCAATGAAACGGTGAGAAATGCTACTCACCTCCAAAAAAATTAAATGTTTATTAAAACCTGATCAAAACCACAGCAGAAGGCTGACCAGAGAAAACACCGAGGTGCCAGGAGCAGAGGATTTTTCCCACCGTGTGCTCATCACACAATGGAGGTTTTGCCTTTTAACCCTTTAGCCCCTCCCAAAGTTCTGTCCATCGACCCCTTTTTGTTGTCCAGTGGGGGAGATCACTGCCTTAAATCCTGGCTGGAGCTCGGGTGCTGCCATAGGAACACCCCAAATGTCCTCCCAAATGTCCCAAACCCTGCTAACAACACAAGGGGGGCAAAACATGACTATAAATCCAGAAAACTTCTTGCTATTGCTTCTCTATTTAACAAATATACACAAATACATCTATTAATTCTCTATTTAACATATATACATCTATTAATTCTCTATTTAACTTATATACATATATATGTATTAATTCTCTATTTAACATATATACATCTATTAATTCTCTATTTAACATATATATGTATGTATGTATTAATTCTCTATTACATATACATCTATTATTCCTATTAACATATACATATATACTATAATCTCTATTAACATATACATATATAATTCTCTATTAAACATATATATAATTACTTCTAATTCTCTATTAAACATATATATATACTTATCTCTATTAATTCTTTATTAAACATATATACATATATATAATTCTCTGTATTAATTCTATATTAAAGACATATACATAAATTCTCTCTAATAATTCTCTATTAAGCATATATACATATATATACATCTCTCAATTCTCTCTTAAACATATATACATATATATAATTCTCTCTATTAATTATTAAACATATATACATATATATACTTCGCTCTATTAATTCTAAATTAAAAATATATGCATATATTCTCTCTAATAATTATCTATTAAGAATAACATATATACTTCTCTCAATTTTCTGTTAAATATAGATATAACTCTTTCTATTAATTCTTTATTAAACATATATACATACTTCTATTAATTCTCTGTTAAACATTTATACACATATATATACATACACTTCTCTCTATTAACCATGTATACACGATATTTGCCTGTTAACTGTGAGAGTGAGCCATGGCATCGCCCAAAGAGTGATGAGCTCATTAACGAGTGCAGCTCGTTCCTGAAGGCTGCCCGGTCAGCCGAGGGCGGTGCTGCCTGTTCCGGGGCTGCTTTCCCCCGAAGTTCAGATGTGAGCTGGCGCGGCTCTGCTCCGTGCCCAGACTCTGGCAGAGGGAGGTGTGAAGCCCTGGCAGTGCCAGCAGTGCCACGGCTCTGCCTCCTTCTCCCGGCCATGTGTTCCCACCTCCCGAGCCTTGCGCGGCACAGCTGGCTGCTCCAGGGAGCTGAGCTTAATAAAAACCCGGTTCAGTTCTCCTCTCCCCAGTCCTGCCTGCTCTGCCTCTGCTCGGCCGGGCTTCCCCTGCTGGCTGTGCAGGGTGAGGGGTGGGATAACGGGATAATGGGATAATGGGGTGGGGGATCAGAGTGCTGGGGCTGTGCCCCAACAGGAACCAACTGCTGAAGGGGGGAGAAAATATAAAATTCTATCAAATTTCTTTCTATTCAGTTCTATTTACATACTGTTTTTATTGATAAAGAATCAACAACAAGCCTGAAGTGGAGGCTGGACATTAATCCGGGGATCACAAAACCAGCAACGAACACCCTGAGCTGTAGATCTTGGCTGGCTAAAGTCCTTGTAGCCACCAGACACCGGGTGTGGGATTTTTGATCCACGTCTCCCTCTTTGCTGTGGGATCATAGGCTGGAGAGGACCCGGGGAGGTCACAGCTCCCGGGATTTGCTGCTGGAATTCTGCCTGTTATTTCAGCGGGTGTTTACCTTGCCAAAATGCAAGAGCACCGATTTGCGAGCGAGCACCGCTGACTTTGTACCCTCAGCTTCACCCCTGAGCATCAGAGGGAGAGGGAAAAGAGTGGGAAAACTGAGCAGGAGCCCGGCCGGGGCTGAGGCAGGCGGCTCTGCGCAGAGGGCCCTTGGAGACGGCGAGCATCAGGGGGAGAGGGAGAAGAGTGGGAAAACCGAGCAGGAGCCCGGCCGGGGCTGAGGCAGGCGGCTCTGCGCAGAGGGCCCTTGGAGACGGGCTCTGCTCTCCTTCCTGCGCGTTGGCGGAGCCTGAGCTCTGTCACTTGTGACTTCTCACTCCGCAGCCTCTCCAAATGCACTTCTGGCAACTGGCTGCTCTGAAACTGTTTCATTTCTCCCCCATTAGGCTGGGTGAAGTGCAAAGAGGCTCAGCGGCTGGCTGGGCAGGGATTTATTGCGGTGCCGCTGCCTCAATCAGGCGAGCAGCGGGGAGAGGCGCTCCCGCTGCCGCCGCCGCCGCGGCGCTCGGCGGATCCATCAGGGATAAGAGCCTCCCTCTCGGGCAGTAATGGCTTTTCCTCACGGTGTTGATGAAGAGCGAAGAGCTCCATTTGCAGTAAACTGTAATTTTTCCCCGCTCCGATCTCCCGCAGGATGCGGCAGACCCGGGATGTGTCCTTGAGCCGCTGCTCCCTGTTCCTGGCAGCCAAGTGCCCTTTTGTGGCCGAGGGCTGGGCTCGGGAATGTTCTCGGTATGGCTCTGACGGGCTTCGGGCATCGCTGCAGGACCGAGGGCACGGGGGAGCTGCACCTCGAGGAGCCTCCCTGGTGCCGGGAGCTGCTCCTGCTGCTCCTCCTGAGCCGCAGCCCGGCTTTGTTCCAGCTCGGCATTCAGGGAGCCCACCCTGATAAAACCGGGCCATTGCAGCTCTGTCCGGGCTGGCTAACCCTAACCCTAACCCACCTCAAATGCTGCCCACCCCAAATACCCCAGTGCTTACAGAGCCCCCAAATCCTACAGAGCCCCCAAATCCTGCCCACCCCCCAAATGCTGCCCACCCCAAATACCCCAGTGCTTACAGAGCCCCCATATCCTGCCCACCCCCCAAATCCTGCCCACCCCCCAAATGCTGCCCACCTCAAATACCCCAGTGCTTACAGGGCCCCCTCACACCCACAGTGGAAGCAAACCTTAATCTGGGTTTTAGCAAATGCAAAGGTGCCACATCAGAGCCAGGGCCAGGCATTGCTTCCTTTCCCCTTCTTGCCTTTCTCCTTCCTCCCCAGTTAAAATCTGATTACAGGAAGAAGAGAAATCCAAGTTTGGTGTGGAGGATGGGGGATGAGAATTCGTGCTGGGGATGAGAGACCCCATTTAAAATTGCTCTGCTCATGTAGGATAATGCAGTGGAGATGGTGATACCATTAACAGTGGTACTATTAAATTTGTCCAAAAGATAAATTAGAGTTAACCCAAGGGGAAAAAAATAGATTTCTCTGTCAGGCCAAAGTGGCACTGACCAACTGGCCTTGGAATAGTGGCTTGAACAGCAGCAGAATCCAAATATCCAGAGGAAATTAAAGCTACTTTTTGTTTGCCTGGGCTCGCCTGGGCTGCTGCACTTTACCGAGGTGTGTTAAGGTACTGTGAGAACTGGATTTCCTATAATGGCCCTTTTAACTCCTTTTACAATAGAATAACCAAACTAACAGCGCGTGCTTAACGACCCAACAACTATTTTACAACAATTTTTATATTTATAATATTTTTAACAATTCCAAGTCACGTCCAGGTTACAGAGCTGATTACATCTGCCAGCTCGGTGTGGCTACAATGGGATTAAACAAATCTGCTCTGGAGCGACCTGAGCTGGATTAGGGAGCCCAGGGAGGGGTTGGGCACCTCCAAAGGTGCCATCCAACCCAAACCATTCCGTGGTTCCAGAGGCATCCACGTCCTCCTGCAGCCCTGGGGCAAGGATGGTTTTCAGTGAATGATTCTCACTCTGCTGAAGCCTTTCCAGGAGAGTGCTGGGAGGATTAATTAGTTAATGTTTATTGAGTGCTGGGAGGCTGCACCGTGTTATTTCAGAGCTGATTTTAGCCGTGGGGACTCGATTCTGGTTCCACCCACTCCTGGGTTGGGATCTGGCAGCAGCTCCTGGTGCTGGGAATCAGCAGGACCAGGGCAGTGCCCTTGTCCCCTGTGCTGGCACTGCCAGGGCAGCTCCAGGGCTGGGGCAGCTCTGGAGAGCCCTGGAGGGGCTGGAGCATGGCCAGGGCAGGAACAGAGCTGGGCAGGAGCTGGAGAATCCCTGAGGGAGCTGGGCAGGGGCTGGAGAATCCCTGAGGGAGCTGGGCAGGGGCTGGAGAATCCCTGAGGGAGCTGGGCAGGGGCTGGAGAATCCCTGAGGGAGCTGGGCAGGGGCTGGAGAATCCCTGAGGAGCTGGGAAGGGGCTGGAGAATCCCTGAGGAGCTGGGCAGGGGCTCAGCCTGGAGCAGAGGAGGCTCAGGGGGGACCTTGTGGCTCTGCACAGCTCCTGCCAGGAGGGGACAGCCGGGGGGTCGGGCTGTGCTCCAGGGAACAGGGACAGGAGCAGAGGGAACGGCCCCAGGGGAGGGTCTGGGTGGGCATCCCAGGAATTTCCCCATGGAAAGGGGGATCAGGCACTGGAAGTGCCCAGGGCAGGGCTGGAATGTCCATCCCTGCAGGAATTTCAAGCCCTGTGGATGTGGCACCTGGGGACAGGGGCAGTGGTGGCCCTGGCAGTGCTGGGGATGGTTGGGTGTGATTGTCTGAAATCTTTTCCAACCTGAACAATTCCCTGATCCTCTGATGCCTCTCAGTGACTCAACAAGGCTCAGGATGACAAAGGAGCTCTGGCACCCCGGAGCTCCAGGTGCCTCCTGGGCTGCCTCAGTGCAGCCTCAGGAGGGGCAGGAATGATCAGAGCCCTTTGGGATCTATCCCACTCGTGGGCTCCCTTGAGCTCTGTGTCCTGAAGAGCCAAATCCTTCCCCATGCCAGGATTTTAGGAGCAGGGCTGTAACATCTCTGGTGGGGAGGTTTCCTGTGAGGAACAAGAGCCACAGGATGGTGTTACCTGCTTTGCCAGGTTTGGTAGGAGTGCCAGACTGCTCCATATCCGTGAGCAGCTGGAGCTGGGCTGCTTTCCCCCCTTGTTTCAATCATTCAAATAACTGGGATTCTAGGGAAAGCACATCTGGATTGGAGGCTGCCCTCCCAAGGGCACGGGAAGGGCTCCAGGAGGAGCTTTGCTGCATCCCACGTTCTGCACCACCCAATATTTGGAATTCAGCGTGGGCTGGGTGATCCGAGCTGCGCTGTAATAAACCTCACAAGCCCCGGGGTGTGAAACCACTGGCAGCTCCTGACGGGGTGCAAACTGCCGGCTGTTACCTCGTTAAAATCTGCATTTCCTGGGTGCAGGGGGGCTGCTGCGAGGTGAGAACATCGCTGGTGGAGCAGCAAGGGAACAGCTCCTGAAACAGGGCTGGCTGGACAGATGAAATAATTAACGGAAAATATGTTTTTCAGTGATTTCCTCTCCAACCTTGTCCTTCCAGAGGGGTTTTGTTGTGGAATGGGGCCAAGCCCAGCCCGGGCAGACCCCGCTGAGGGCTCTCTGCAGGACTCAGACCTCTGGGCTTTCCTTTCCACGCTGGGCTCACCTAGCCCGTGCCTCCTAATTAGTTCTTTGTCTGTAACTCTGCCTTGTCACGATGAGTGATTAATGAGTGATTAATCAATAGGGCTTTTCTCCAGGCAGTTATTCCTGGCATAGCTGGAGTGGGCACCCATGGATTTGGGATCAGTGCTCAAAGGGTGGCACCAGGTGCTTTTGGGCTGAGGGAGGATGAGTTTGGATTGGAAATAAGGCAGGAGATTTTTAGGGAGAGGGTGACAAATAAATGGCTGTCTCTGAGTGCAGGACTGTGAAATGTTCCCGTGTTTAATAGGAGGAGGCTCATCCATTAAGGAGAGCTGGAACCCTCCGTGCTGTTTTATAGTGACAGGTGTTGGGGAAGAGATTGGGGCTGGATGGATTCTTTAAATAAATTCTTTTTTATTTTTTTAAACTATCTCTAAGCTGCAATTCTGCTGCTAAATAAGGATTGCTAATGAATGTCCTGACAAGCAAAGATCACATTTATTCCCAGGATTTATTCCAGTCTCCATCTCCTCACCACAGCTTTGGTTCTCTTCAGATTTTGGTGGTCCTTGAGACCCTGCCTTAAACACATCATCATGATATTTGAGGTGATCTTTCTGGATAACTGAACTCAGCTCCTGAGTTCATAAAATCCCAGAATCCTGGAAGAGTTTGGGATGGACGGGACCTCAGTCCCACCCAGTGCCACCCCTGCCATGGCAGGGACACCTCCTGGCCTTGGGCACTGCCAGGGATCCAGGGGCAGCCCCAGCTGCTCTGGGAATTCCAGCCCAGCCCCTGCCCACCCTCCCAGACAGCAATTCCTTGCCAAGATCCCAGCCCAATCTCCCCTTTCCCAGTGGCAGCCATTCCCTGGCTCCTGTCCCTCCATCCTTTGGAAATTGTCCCTCTCCAGCTCTCCTGGAGCCCCTCCAGGCCCTGCAAGGCCACACTGAGCTCAGCCCAAAGCTTCTCCTGTCCAGGGGAACAATCCCAGCTCTCCCAGCCGAGCTGCTCCATCCCTGGGATCATCCTGGAGCCTCCTCGGGACTCTCCAGCAGCTCCAGCTCCTCCCTGGGCTGGCACCCCCGAGCTCAGGGCTCCAAAACTGCTCCAGGTGTGACAAAAGTGGTGACTATTCCTCAAAAAACTGCAGAAAAATCAGAATCCTGGGGAGGACGGGTGGAAGTATCTTCCATGAATCCTGAAAAGGTGGGTCTGAGACCACTGGTGAGCAGCCAGGAGCTGATTCCTGCCCATCCCTGAGGGATGTCCGTGAGGCAGAGCCTGACCTGAGCCATGTCTGACCCAGGGACAGCTGCAGTGGCCACAGGCTGGAGCAAGGTGGCCCCTGCTGCCTGCTGGGGTGGGGGGTGGCAGGCTGGGGTGACCCTGCTCCAGCCCTCTGCCCTGCCCGCTGCAATCCCACCCTGGAGCCCCCAAAGCTGAGTGGGGACAAAGCCCTGGGGGCTCTGAGGCACCCGCTGGAAATGCTCCATCCCAGGGGACCCTCCTGCTCCACCTGGTCCTACCCAGCCCCCCCGGGCTGACACCCAAACCCCAGCAGGAATCTGGGCTCGTTCCCTGAGCTCCAGAGCAGATTCCCCAGGAGGGTGAGGTGGGAGCCCGGCTGTTCCTCCAGGGCAGGAATGAAATCCCCCCCAAACCCAGAGACTGCTCTCCCAAAGCAGCCCGGGCTGGCAGGGCTCTCGGGGAGCTGGAGCTGCTGCAAAACGCTGCAGACAGAAGAGGAATTAGAGGAGAAAGAAGTGAAAATGAGCTGGCAGAATCCTGAGGTGACTCATCAGGTGCATCTTGTGAAGTCTCTTTGGAGAAGTAATGAAACCGCGTGTTCTAACAATATTTGCACTGCAGCAGGGAAAGGCATAAATATTGGGATCAATTAATGAAATTAGAGAATTTGACCAAAAAAGCCCTCGTGCTGGCTCAGAAAGCATCCCTCTTCCTTTTTGCTGGTGTCAGTGCCTGCAGTTGGAGAGGAAAATCCCGCAGTTCTGTTTCCCAGCCTGCACAAAGGGGATCTGGGCAGCTCTGGGGTCACTGGGATGTGCTGGGAAGGCTCCTGGAGCCCCAGGAATTCCTCTCCAGGTGAACAGCGACTCCGTGGAAGGTCTCCAGCTGGTGGGCAGGCAGAGACCTGTCACTGTCTGGGTGTGGGGCCCCCTTCCCTTTGGGTGTTGGGATTTAGCCCCACCTGGTCTTCAGCACCAGGATTGTCCTTTGTGTGCCCCAGGCTCTGTTTGCCACCCGGGAAAGGGGAAATGATGATTTTCCTTAGGAAGGGAATTTTTCCTCAGGAAAACTCCGGTGTGCATGTGACATTTAGATCTTCAGTTCCTCAGCACAGGCACTGCAGTTCATCCCAGAGCTTCATTTGAGAGCCTGGGATGAGCAGGGAGTGGAATTTGGGGTTGTTGGTATCAGTGGGTCAATTAATGCCATTTACAGCAGGTTAATTACCTCATTCCAACAGCATTTTAATGGATTTATATTTGGGAATGGCAACAAACCTGGGGTGAGGGACGGGGTTAATGAGCCCCGTGGCAATGCTGAGCTCAGCGGGGCGAGCACCCGATGTGCAGGTGGGAGGGTTTGGGGGGGACATTCAGAGCCAAAAAGAGCCATCACCATCCTGGGCTGAGGCAGCAGCAGGAGCAGAACTCCCCAGGTTCTCCTGGCCCGGGTTGGCTCCGGCACAACTCTCCTTGGAACAATTCCCCGGGTTCCTGGCGGCCTCCACTCAAGAGGATGTTGACAAATTGGAGAGGAGAGAAGGAGCCACGAGGGTGGGGAGAGATTGGCAAAGGAGCCTTGCCAGGGAAGCAGCCGGGCTCCTGGCTCGCAGGAAATTTGTGGGGTTTTAAATGGAAATGGAGCTTAAAGGGTGGATTTGCAGCTCCAAGTGCCCGGGGGGAGAACAAACCCAGACAGAGGTGCCGGGGCTGAACACGAGCTCTAACAGCAAAACCCAGCAGCTGCTGGGGCATTTCAGAGCCCTGGCTTCCCACCCCTCTGTGCAGTGATGCACATCAGCCTCTGGGTGCTTTGAGGGGCTAATCTGGGTTTAGGTGTTTGGGTTTAGGTTTTAGTTTGGGTTTAGGAAACCCCTCTGCCTTGGAGGAGGAAGGGCAAAGCCTGGGGCTGTGTCTGTGCCAGGGCTTGCAGTCTCCTCCTGCACCTCTCAGGGGCTGCTTGCTCCTCCAGCCCCTCACTCTGAGCCAGGCTCGGGGGTTTTGGAGCTGTCAGGAGGCAGCAGTGAGAGTTTGCAATGAGGTTTTTCCTCTCCCTGAGCATTTCTCGGTGCATTTAGAAAGGAGAGCTGGTGGCTGTTTATTCTGTTTTATTTATGGGAAGCCCAGGGTTTATTGAGGAGCTCCCTGTGCTCCCCGCAGGCCTTGCCCCACCTTGGTTCCCCAGCAGGGCTGGATTTCCGCAGGAAGCTCATCCAGGGAGAGGCTGTGCTACGTTTGCCTGGAGATCTCGTGCAGCAGAGGATTTGGGGTTTGTAAAGCTCTGAAGTCTGGCTGCTCTTGCTCTTTCTTCCCATTCACTGCAAGTTCAGCATTGTCTCTCGCTGCCCACGCAGGTGTGAAGGAGCTCAGGTGTGTCAAGGGTCTTTAAATCCATCCTGGTGGGCTGCAGAAAATGAGATTTTTGTCCCAGTCCCTTGTGTTTGTTTATGACAGCAGCCAAAAGATGAATATTTGGGATAAAACTACACCCTTTTTTTTTTAACATTTAATGTTCTCTCTTGTTTTTCCAGCTGTGGGGAGCTCAAAAAATCAAACAGGTAATTCAGTTTTTAAAATATTTTCAGTTTTCCTTATTATTTCAAGTATTGCTGCTTTTCCCTGTCCTCCCTCGTTCCCTTTGCCAGTTGCTGTTTTGCCTTCCCATGGAAATGTAAATGCAGAGAACACTCTGCCACCAAAGAGCCTGATTTTTTCTTTTTATATATATTTATATATTTTGATGTCTTCATTTTCTCCTTCCTGTCTAGTCAAGAGCTTTCTTGTCTCCAGTTTTTTGCAAACAGTTTGACAGTTCCTTGGGAAGGTTTGTGCCTGTGCTGTACCTTCCTCCCTGCAGTCCCAGATCCCTGGGGGATGGATTTCTCCTTCCCAGAGAATTCCAGCGCAGCCTCCTGGGCTTGTCACAAAACCTGGGGGGAAATGTGGGCCCAGAGGGGCCAAGGGAGCTTTGCTGCCTGTCAGTGGGGCAGATTTGGGGTTTTGGGGAGGCTGGGATCTCCAGAGGCACCAGGTCTGGCTCAGGAGCTGTGGGG
The DNA here is from genome assembly GCF_022539315.1 of Serinus canaria. Lineage (NCBI taxonomy): Eukaryota > Metazoa > Chordata > Aves > Passeriformes > Fringillidae > Serinus > Serinus canaria. The sequence goes on along the minus strand of NC_066317.1, from coordinate 70,752,463 downwards.
GCGCAGCAGGGCTGGAATTTCTGGAAAATCCAGGTGCTGGGGCGGGGGTTGGGTGTCCCTTGTGGGGCCATCCAGAGAGGGCTGGGCCTGCCTGTTGGTGTCCCAGCTGGGGCTGGAGCAGGGGGGAGAAGGTTCTGGAATGGGATCCACACAAAGAGATGGGGGAGAAGATTCTGGAATGGGATCCACACAAAGAGATGGGGGAGAAGGTTCTGGAATGGGATCCACACATAGAGATGGGGGAGTAGGTTCTGGAATGGGATCCACAGCTGCAGTGGGAAGGTTCTGGAATGGGATCCACAGCTGCAGATGGGGAGAAGGTTCTGGAATGGGATCCACAGCTGCAGTGGGAGAAGGTGCTGGAATGGGATCCACACATAGAGATGGGGAGAAGGTTCTGAAATGGGATCCACACAAAGAGATGGGGGAGAAGGTTCTGGAATGGGATCCACAGGTGCAGGGGGAAGGTTCTGGAATGGGATCCAGAGCTGGAGATGGGGAGAAGGTTCTGGAATGGGATCCACACCTAGAGATGGGGGAGAAGGTTCTGGAATGGGATCCACAGGTGCAGGGATAAGGTTCTGGAATGGGATCCACACAAAGTGGGAGAAGGTTCTGGAATGGGATCCACACCTGGAGATGGGGAGAAGGTTCTGGAATGGGATCCACACCTGGAAAGGGGGAGAAGGTTCTGGAATGGGTTCCACACCTGGAGAGGGGGAGAAGGTTCTGGAATGGGATCCACAGCTGCAGTGGGAGAAGGTTCTGGAATGGGATCCACAGCTGCAGGGAGAGAAGCTCCTGAAGTGAATCCCCCACTGTGTCTGGGTTTTGGGGGTTCCCCTGAGGCCCCTCTGCATTCCCTGCAGGATGAAGGGATTTTTCTCCTCATCCTCCCCGTCCTCTGGCCCAGCCAGGGCTTTGCCCACCTTTCCTCCCCAGCACATTCCAGCCCCAGTGGAGCTGCTGAGAACAGGCAGGGACAGAAATCATTTTCCTTTTCCCCTCAGTCTGCCGCTCCTGGGACTCAGGTGCAGCTGTGGTGGCTTCGGGGGACACAGAGCCACTACAGAGCCACTCCGAGCATGCCAGGGTCAATGGTTTCCTCCTAAATGACTAAAATTAATTACCATTTCTGCTTTAATGTCATTAATTACTGCAGGAGAGGGGAGAGCAGTGCTGGGAGGGGTTTGTGGAGGCTGCTGAGCCCAAAGTGCCTTTGGTGAAAGTGAGGAGGGTCCGGGGGGAATTGCAGGGGCTCCGTGGTCACGGGAGGTGCTTGGAGCCGAGGGTGGCTGTGCCCTGTGCCCTGTGCCCTGTGCCCTGTGCCCTCACTGTGGCTCTCTGGTGACACTTCCAGGCCATCATCCACCCCGACACCAACGAGACCATCTTCATGCCCTTCCGAATGTCAGGTACGCCGTGTGCCGCCACCCCTGCAGTCTGGAGGAGCTGCTGGGCTGGGGGCTCTCCTCCTCTGGAACTGAACACTGACAGCATTTCAGCCATGAGCAGGAAGGGATTCCAACACCAAATCCCTCTGCAGGCGAGGAAAATGAGGATCCCAATTCCACTGAGATGCTTAATATTGTCCCCTTTTTTTTTCCCTTTCCTTTTTCCCTTTCCTTTTTCCTCTTCCTCTTCCTTTTTCCGCTTCTTTTTTCCTTTTCCTTTCTTTTCCTTTCCTTTTCCTTTTCCTTTTCCTTTTCCTTTTTCCTTTTCTTCCTTTTCCTTTTCCTTTCCTTTCCTTTTCCTTTTCCTTTTTCCTTTTCCTTTCCCCTTTTCATTTTCCTTTTCCTTTTTCCTTTTTCTCTCTTTCCTGTTTTCCCCTTTCCTTTTCCCTTTCCCTCTTCCTTCCCTTCCCCTTCTTTCCTTCCCCTTCTCCTTCCCCTTCTCCTTCCCCTTCTCCTCCCCTTCTCCTTCTCTCTCCTTCCTTCTCCTTCTCCTTCTCCTTCTCCTTCTCCTTCTCCTTCTCCTTCTCCTTCTCCTTCCTTCTCCTTCTCCTTCTCCTTCTCCTTCTCCTTCTCCTTCTCCTTCTCCTCTCCTTCTCCTTCTCCTTCTCCTTCTCCTTCTCCTTCTCCTTCTCCTTCCCTTCTCCTTCTCCTTCTCCTTCTCCCTTCTCCTTCTCCTCCTTCTCCTTCTCCTTCTCCTTCTCCTTCTCCTCTCCTTCTCCTTCTCCTCTCCTTCTCCTTCTCTCTCCTTCTCCTTCTCCTTCTCCTTCCCTTTTCCCTTCTTCCCTTTTCCCTTTTCCCTTTTCCCTTTTCCCTTTTCCCTTTTCCTTTTTCCTTTTCCCCCTTTCCTGTTTCCTTTCTCTTTCCCTTCCTCAGGAGGTGACAGGCACTTCCTGTTTTACCTGGACCCCATCCAGAGCCTTTTCTGGCATTTTGGGGATCTGTCACTGTTGGGAGCATTTTAGCTTTGCAGTAAATGGCAAAACTTGCTGCCCACAACTTCAGGGGTGTAAAATCCAGGTCAGCAGCTTGATCCTTCCTCCCTGGGTGAGGAGGAGGGGGCTGGGGTTTATTCCCCAGGAAAGAATGGGATGATCCCTGTTTTTCCATGGGTGATGATGTCCAACAGCCCCAGCACTGGGATTCCAGGGAGGATCAGCTCCTCTGTGCCTTAATGAGCTGATTAATGATTAAAAATTAAATTTAAACCCCTCTTTGGGGTTCCCCCCCCCCCCATGCTCAGGTCCCCAGCAGCTTTTCTGGGAATGCCAGAGCAGCCCTGGTGCTTTTCCAGCAGATTTATTTCAATAATCAGGACCTTTTCCATGGTTTGGGTACAACATCCCTGATTTGGGCAGTGCTTTTCCAGCAGATTTATTTAAATAAACAGGACCTTTTCCATGGTTTGGGTACAACATCCCTGATTTGGGCACAGGGGAGATGAGCAGGGCTGGGGGTTTGTGCCCAGGGCTTTGGGGGGTGATGCTGAGGGTGAGGGGGGAGAAACCAGCACCCTCTGCTCTGCTGCCTTGTCCTGAATTTGCCTCCCAGTTTTCTCTCCCTCTCAGGTCTTTGCCCTTTTTGGCTGTCAATTGGATGCAGGAAGTGCACTCTGATATTGGGGAAAGGCTCAGAGGCCTCCCCGTGGAAGTCAGGGAGATGAATTATAATTAGCACAGGAATTGGCAGCCACAGCAGGGGGGATGTGAGGCATCTGATTCCTCTGGTGCTCCATAAAACTTGAGGAAAAGACTTGGGAGAGCTTGAAAAGCAAAAATAAAGGCTGGGAAAACCAGGAAGGTGCTGCAGTTGTGGGGTGGAGCTCCAGGATGTCCCAGGGTGGTGAGGGCACCTTGTAGTGCCAGGAGTCCCTAAACTGGGACATTCGTTCAAATTAATTAATTTATTTATTTTTTCCCCCACAGGTTACATCCCCTTTGGAACCCCCATCGTAAGTATGTGGTTGTGGGCACCAGGAAATGATCCCTGAGCACAGTTCAGAGCCAGGGAATGATCCCTGAGCACAATTCAGAGCCAGGGAATGATCCCTGAGCACAATTCAGAGCCAGGGAATGATCCCTGAGCACAATTCTGCTCCAGGGAATGATCCCTGAGCACAATTCAGAGCCAGGGAATGATCCCTGAGCACAATTCTGCACCAGGAAATGATCCCTGAGCACAATTCAGAACCAGGGAATGATCCCTGAGCACAATTCAGAGCCAGGGAATGATCCCTGAGCACAATTCTGCTCTAGGAAATGATCCCTGAGCACAATTCAGAACCAGGGAATGATCCCTGAGCACAATTCAGAGCCAGGGAATGATCCCTGAGCACAATTCTGCTCCAGGGAATGATCCCTGAGCACAATTCTGCAGCCTAGGAGAATGATCCTGAGCACAATTCTGCTCCAGGGAATGATCCCTGAGCACAATTCTGCAGCCAGGGAATGATTCCTGAGCACAATTCAGCGCCAGGAAATGATCCCTGAGCACAATTCTGCACCAGGGAATGATCCCTGAGCACAATTCTGCTCTAGGAAATGATCCCTGAGCACAATTCTGCTCCAGGGAATGATCCCTGAGCACAATTCTGCTCTAGGAAATGATTCCTGAGCACAATTCTGCTCTAGGAAATGATCCCTGAGCACAGTTCTGCACCCTCCAGCTCGTGCCATTCCCACAGCATCCCCACCTTCCCCATTTCCTCTAACAAGGGATCACTCATGGAAATCCCCTGCTCTGCTTGAGGGTGTTTGATTTGTTATTGAGGGGTTTATCTATTAATGTATTGAGAAAGAATTGCATTTATTTATTATCGATTGGGTTACTGATCAATTAACCCAACCTCTATTTGAGGGGTTTTATCTATTAATGTATTGAGGGTGTTTATCTATTAATTATCAGGTTACTGAGGAATTAACCCAACCTGTGTTTGAGGGTGTTTAATCTATTATTGAGGGGTTTTATCTATTAAGTTATTGAGGGTTTTTATCTATTATCTATCAGGTTACTGAGGAATTAACCCAACCTTGATCTGAGGTTGGGTTAATTCATCAATATCTATAAGGGTTTTTATCTATTAATGTATTGAGAGTGTTTATCTATTAATTATCAGGTTATTGATGAATTAACCCAACCTCTATTTGAGGTTGGGTTAATTAATCAATACCTATAATATCTATTTGAGGGAGTTTTATCCACTATTAATGTATTGAGGGTATTTATCTATTAATTATCAGGTTACTGATGAATTAACCCAACCTTGATCTGAGGTTGGGTTAATTCATCAATATCTATAAGGATTTTTACCTATTAATGTATTGAGGGTGTTTATCTATTAATTATCAGGTTATTGATGAATTAACCCAACCTGTGTTTGGGGGTGTTTAATCTGTTATTGAGGGGTTTTTATCTATTAATGTATTGAGGGCATTGATCTATTATCTATCAGGTTATTGAGGAATTAACCCAACCTGTGTTTGAGGGTATTACCTACTATTGAGGTTATTTATCTGTTCCTATATTGAGGTTATTTATCTATTCTCTATGAGAATACTGATGAATTTACCCAGCCTCTGGTTGAGGGTATTTATCTGTTATTAAGGGGAGTTTATCCATTAATATATTGAGGTTATTTATCTGCTATTTATGAGGTTATTTAGGAATTAACACAACCTCTGAGGTTATTTATTTATCTGTTATTGAGGTTATTTTTCTATCAATATATTGAGGTTATTTATCTGTTATTATCTATGAAATCTGTTGAGGTTATTGATGAATTAATCCAACCTCTATTCAAGGTCATTTATCTATTATTGAGGTTATATATTTTTAATATATTGAGGTTATTTATCTGTTATTTATCAGGTTATTGATGAAATAACCCAACCCCTATTCGAGGTTATTTATCTACTATTGATGTTATTTATCTATTAATATATTGAGGTTATCTATCAGGTTATTGATGAACTAACCCAACCTCTATTTGAGGTTATTATCTGCTATTGAGGTTTTATTTATTCATATAAAGAGGTTATTTTATATTGAGCATCAGGTTACTGATGAATTAACCCAGCCTCTGTTTGAGGTTCATTATCTATTATCAAGGTTATTTCTCTAGCAATATATTGAGGTTATTTATCTATTATCTATCAGGGTATTGATGAATCAATCCAACCCCTGTTCAAGGTTATTTATCTACTACTGAAGTTATTTTTCTATCAATATATTGAGGTTATTTTTTATTAAATATCAGGTTACTGTTGAACTAACCCAGCCTCTCTTTGAGGTTAATTGTCTACTATTGAGGTTATTTCTTTTTTAATATATTCACGTTATTTATCTGTTATCTATCAGGTTATTGATGAACTAACCCAGCCTCTGTTTGAGGTTATTTGGCTGCTGTTGAGGTTATTTATTGATTCATATGGAGAGGTTATTTTGTATTAAATATCAGGTTGTTGATGAATTAACCCAGCCTCTGTTTGAGGTTATTTATCCGTTTAAAATCATTCCCACAACCTCCTTCAGCACCTTCTTTTTCCCTCTGCAAAGCTGAACTCGTTGCTGGCAAAATGCAACTCCTGCAACTCTCAGATCTCATTTTTGGACACTTTTATTTTGCATTTCTGTGGTTTAAGGGTCTCTTCCCAACGTGAGGAGCTCCAGCTCAGCCAGGCAGTGCTGTGTGCTCTCGTTTGGGTCAATTAACCCAAAGATGAAGGTGCTGAAGGAGGTTGTGGGAATGATGTTAAATGGATAAATAACCTCAAACAGAGGCTGGGTTAATTCATCAATAACCTGATATTTAATACAAAATAACCTCTCCATATGAATCAATAAATAACCTCAATAGTAGATAATTAAACAGAGGCTGGGTTAATTCATGATAACCTGAGAGATAATAAAAAATAACCTCTCCATATGAATAAATAAATAACCTTGATAGTAGATCAATAACCTCAAACAGAGCTTGGGTTAATTCATCAACAACCTGATATTTAATACAAAATAACCTCAATACATTAATAGATAAATAACCTCAACAGTACATAAATAACCTTGAATAGGGGTTGGGTTAATTCATCCATAACCTGGTGTTTAATAAAAAATAACCCCAATATATTGATAAAAAAATAACCTCAATAGTAGATAAATAACCTCGAATGGGGGTTGGGTTAATTAACCCCCTGAGGCTGTGCCTGAGGGTGATTTCTCCTTGTTTTGGGGAATTTTTGGAGTGTTTGGGTGCTCTCCATGGCCAAAGGCAGAAGGGAGAGAGAGAATCCTGCCTGTTCTCCTCCTGCTGAAATGTCAGCTCAGCCAAACAGGAATGGTGCATTCAGCCCAGTTTTGTGGCAAACTGAGGCACACTTTGCCCCCCACAAAACTGGAGTCAAGAGGCACTGTATCCTCAAAGCCCTCTGCTCCTGGTTCAGCTGCTTGGTCCCTTAAAATGGTCAAAGGAGCAAAAGAGACCCAATTTAACCTCCCTAAACCCAGGGGTGCTCCAGGCCCGGCTCAAGGCTGTCCCCCTTCCCCAAGGAGGGGCTCAGCAGGGCTGCTGCTGTTTGTTGTGGTGGGCAAAGCCTCGGTGGGAACTTTGTGGGGGGCATTTTAAGAGAAAAGGTTAAACAAAAACGAGTTAACGATCAAATTGACAATGAAATCGGCCCCAATCCAGAGCTGTCAGAGCAGCGAGAGCTGTCAGATGAGCCCAATTTCAGGAGCTGTAAAGGATAAACTGGAACCTCTTGTCATTTAGAAAAAAAAAAAACCCAAACGTTTCAAATGTTAAAATTAAAATGTAACATTTATGCCAATCGATCTGTGAAATTTAGTGACAAAATTGGCAGCCTGCTCCGGCATAAAAACAGTTTGAGTCTTGTATTCCACAAAGGGGGATGGGATTTCCTCAAGAGAGGCTGGGGCTGGGCCGTCCTTGTCCCCAGGGAGGATTTGTGCCTGTCCCAGGTGGGATCTGGGGTCAGCCGGCCGCCCCGAGCCGTGAGCGGGGTGGGGATGAGCAGTTTAGGGCCATCCCCCTCCCCAGGGCCTTCCCTGCACATAATCCAGTCTGGGGCAGCTCATTGTGCAGGGGATTAGGGCTTTGGGGGAATAATGGGATCTTGGCAGCAGCTCCCCTGACACCTCCAAATCCCAAATCCCAAATCCCGGCAATGTTCCTTCTCCCCGTGGCCCTGCCCTGGGCTTGGCCTCTCCATCCTGGGTTTGGGGCTGACCCCACAGCACAGTGGACAGCCTGGGCTCTGGGTGAGTGTGCAGGGTTTGGCTTTGCCCTTTCCCCATTTCCATCCTGGGTTTGGGGCTGACCCCACAGCACAGGGGACAGCCTGGGCTCTGGGTGAGTGTGCAGGGTTTGGCTTTGCCCTTTCCCCATTTCCATCCTGGGTTTGGGGCTGACCCCACAGCACAGGGGACAGCCTGGGCTTTGGCTTTGCCTTTCCCATTTCCAGCCCAGGAGGGAGAGGATCCAGCCCCTGGAGTTCTTCCCCTAAAAGCAGCTGCTGGGCTGGAGTTTCATCCCCTGGCTGCTCTTTCCTCTTTGGGGGGAAGATTCACCCACCCTTAGGAAATGGAGCTCAAGCTTGGCCTTGAGGGCAGAGTCCCTCTGCCACCACAGCTTTCAGCACCTGGTTTCCCCCGGCCATCCCAAATCGGGGTCTGGGTGAGCTTCCAGGGAACCTCTGTGTTCCCAGCTGGCAGTCTGGGGCTGCAGGTGGCTGTCCCACCTTAGGCAGGATTTGGGGTTTGAGCTGGGGCTGCCCAGAGCTCCCTGATGTCCACGGGGTGGCTCTGGGGCCACCAAGGGCCCTCCACACCTGATCACCAGTTAAATTCTGTCGCTGACACTACGCCAGTGTTTAGGAGCTCTTCTTCTTCTTCTTCTTCTTTTTTTTTTTTTATTTTGTTTTCCTTCTTAGTTATTTTTTCCCCTGACAGTAATTAAAAGTGAAATTGTACATTTCTTGACAGACTCTTGCACATATGGAGAGTTTGCATTTAAACGTGCCTCTTTCAGTCATACAGATTTTGGGTGCTCTTTTTTTTCTTTATTTATTTATTTTTCCCGCCGGAATTTTCCCCCGGCGCTCAGCCCCAGCCTCTGCCTGGCCCTGTTCCTCCCCAGCCTCATCATCCCCCTGGTTTGGGGGCACCAGGGCTGGGCTCGGGCTCGGGGTTAGGGGGGCTTCGTTAGGGGCTGCGTTAATTAATGCCGAGCTCCGCGTGGGGGGAACGGAGCCGTAAATTAGTGGGAGCTGGCTCGGGGCCAGGGAACAAAGTCCCTGCAACTCCACGAGAGTGGGAGGAAAAGCTGGAGGAGGAGGAGGAGAAGGGAGAGGAGATGGGAAGGGAAGGAGGCCGCCCAAGCCCCGGCCCCTCTGGTTCGGTGCCCCAACGGGGATGGCCCCAGCTCACCCCTGGGAGGGCAGCACTCCATCCCACCCCTTCCCAAATCATGGGAGCCAGCTGGGAGGGGGCTCTGGGGAAGGTCTGAGGGTGGGGATGAGCTCCCAGCTTGTGGAGTAAACGGATGGAGCTCAAGAGTTGCTGAGCCTTTGAATTCCGTGGGGTTTGGCAGGCAGGAAACACCTCCAGAAACGTGGGGGGCTCAGGGCACAGAGGGAGGCAAGGATGGCAGGGCTCCCTGATCTTGCCTGGTTCTGGCTGGGAATTCTTTGTCCTGGATGTGTTGGTGGGGCTGGGATCTCCTTGCCCGCATCCCTTTCATCTTCTGCAGCTTCTGATGGCCTAAACCAGGAAAAATTTGCCCTAAAGCAGGAAAAGTGGCCCTAAAGCAGGAAACATGGCCTGAAACCAGGAAACGTGGCCCTAAAACAGGAAAAACTGCCTTAAAGCAGGAAAAATGACCCTGAAACAGGAAAAAATTGCCCTAAACTGGTAAAAAGTTGCCCTAAAATAAGAAAAATGGCTCTACAGCAGGAAAAATGTGCCTAAAGCAGGAAAGATGATCCTAAGAAAAGAAAAACTGCCTTAAAGCAGGAAAAATGGCCCTAAAATAAGAAAAACTGCCTGAAAGCAGGAAAAATGTCCCCAAAACAATAAAAAACTGCCTTAAACAGGGAAAGCTGGCCCTAAGGCAGGTATTTGGTGTGTCAGGGATGGGATTTGCAGAGCTGTGTCCCTGTGGCGCCCTGAGACACGGCCCAAGGACACCCCAAGCCCAGGACACACCTGTGTGGCCTCGGGTGCTGCCAGGAGTGACCTTGCAGAGCCTCTGGCGTCCCTGTGCAGGCCCCAGCAGGGAACATCTGGCCAGATGTGCTGGGCTGGGCTGCCCCAAGCCTCGGGGGGACAGTGACACACTAAAAAAGATTAATTGATTAAAATAAATTAAATGAAAATAAATCCCAGGCTCCCAAAGAGGAGCAAAGTGCTCCCAGGGGGCTCTGCTGTCCTCAGATTCCAGTGGGATTTTTCCCTGGTGCCCCAAAGAGGGAATGTGCCAAAGGAAAATGAGAATTCCCCGTTCACTGCCAGCAGTGACAGCTTTGGACTCTTGTCTCTGTGCAGGGTTTGTGTTTCCCTCCAGAAACACCTGGATTAGGGAATTGTTTGGGTTTTCACGGGGTCTTTGGGCAGTGCCAGCTGCCAGGGGATTTTCAGGCCGTATCACAAGCAGGTGATTATTAATTATGATAATTAAAGGCGCAGAGCTGTCAGGGGCAGTGACATCAGCCAGTTCCACCCCTGGAAAATGGAGAGACAGGAGGCTGATAATGACTGGGACGACAAAAATAACGGGAATGAAATAGAGCCAGAAATGAGGATAATTTATTCAAGTCCCTGGAAATCAGCTTGGCTGTTTGCATGCCTGGAGAAGCACGGAGAGCAAACCAGGGAGGCTTTAATAATGAGAGAATCTCTCCTCTTGCAGGTTGTTGGTCTCCTCCTGCCCAACCAGACTCTGGCCTCCACTGTGTTTTGGCAGGTGAGGCTCCTTGGGAAGGGTGGGAGTGTGGGGAGGTGTGTGGGTTAGAACAGCCAGGTGTCTGCTGGGGAGGGCAGGGGCCTGCCCTGAAATGGGGAATGCAAACCCCTCCCTGTGAATTACTGTAATTTTGGAATTAAGGGGCTCTCAGGCAAAGGTGTGGGAATAGGAATAACAGTTCTTTACTGGGAAATTAGAAATACAAATGCAAGAGTACAAAAAACCCACAGCCAGAGTGAGAGCAGGCCCTGAGCCCCTGTGGCTCAGGGTGGTGGCACAGTCCCATCCCAGGGTGGTGGCACAGTCCCATCCCAGGGTGGTGGCACAGTCCCATCCCAGGGGGGCTCAGGGTGGTGGCACAGTCCCATCCCAGGGGGGCTCAGGGTGGTGGCACAGTCCCATCCCAGGGGGACTCAGGGTGGTGGCACAGTCCCATCCCAGGGGGGCTCAGGGTGGGGGCACAGTCCCATCCCAGGGGGGCTCAGGGTGGTGGCACAGTCCCATCCCAGCGGGGCTCAGCCCTCCTGCAGTGCCAGCTGTGGCTCTGCTGGAACAGGGATCCTGCACAAGGCGGGAGTTTTCCTCTGCAGCTCCAGGGCTGCTGGAGATGGGCCTGCTCTCCCTCTGGGAATGCAGGGCAGCAGAAAGCTGCTCCTCTGGGAATGCAGGGGGCAAAGGCTGCTGGGCTGTTCCCAGGGCAGATTGGATCCAGGTAGGAATGCTTGGCTCCTCCCCTGGGCAGAGCATCTCCCCATGGGATGGTGGAATTTGGTCAGCCCTGCAGGGACACTCCCTGGCCATGGACAGCAGAGAATTAATAATTAATGGCCCATGAACAGGAGATAATTAATGATTAATGGCCCATGGACAGCAGAGATCTCCTGGAGGGCAGCTTGGGTGTGGAAGAGATAAAGAAATCTGCCCCATGAGCAGCAGGTACCTGCCCAGCTCTGACAGGTGCCAAGAGAATACACACTTCTCTTACCAGCCAGGGCAGGGGGGAAGAGCTGGGCTTTGCCCAGAGGACAGACTGCTGCTGTGGCCGTCCCACCTGGCCGTGCTGTAGGGGCAGGATGTGCCTGGATCCATTCAGGGAAAGGCCTGAAAGGGGCTGGAAACACATCTGGGCTCCCCTTTTCATCCCACACCTTCCTGTGCCATGGCAAGGAAGAGGCAGGACAGGCCAGAAGCAAAAATCAGATTTCGGAGCCATTTTGTCCGGGTGTCAATGGTTCTTCCATGTGCACATCCACGGAGGGGTTGGCCCTAAACTCACCCATCTGCCTTTGGGAGGATGAGGAGTTGGGATTTTCCTTGGGGAAGGATGTTGGGAGGGCTGGGGATGTTGGGAGGCCCCACACAATAATTCCTGTTACCAGGAATTTTGGGAATTGGTGTGCATGGCCAAGCCCAGGACTCCTGCACTGAGTGTGCTACAGGAACTCTGGGGGAAAGCAGTCTGTGTGTAGGGAGGTGCTGGTGTGATTTCCCGTTCAGATTCTGGGAATTAAGAGTCAGGGGAGGAAGCAGGCACGGGAAGGAGAGATCCATAGTAAACACACCACGAGTGTGATTCCGTCGCCAGCTGAAAGGAAGGAACGAGTTATTTTCAGCCTCCTTTCTATGGCAAATGTCTTTTTATTGTCTGCACTGCGAGTGGGGATGGAGCTGTGCAGCCAGGAAGGCTCAGAGCAGAGCGGGATCTGCCGGGAGCACAGCGGGACAGCCCTGCCACTGTCTGGGGTCTGCTGGGCTTGGCTGGGAGCTGTCCCACAGCAGGAGTGGCTGGGGACATCCTGGGTCACTCTGGGCTTCGAAGGCTGCTCACCTGCCCTCTTTAGGGACATCTGGGGTGGAATCCCAGGTTGGTTTGGGTGGGCAGGGACCGTAAATCCCATCCCATTCCACCCCAGCTGGGCAGGGACACATCCCACCAAGCCCTGTCCAGCCTGGCCTTGGACACTTCCAGGGATTCAGGAGCAGCCCCAAGTGGTCTGTTCCCTCCAGTTTATTGCCATGTGTGTCCATGAGCTGGGCCATCTGCTCATCTCCTGCTCCTCAGAAGCCTCTGGGAGCCTGTGGAGCTCAGGAAGGGCCTGCTGGAATGGCACTGCTGCATCCTGACTGCACATGGCCTTGGCCAGGACACCTGGAGGAATTTCTTCACTTTAAGGGAGATTGGATATTGGCAGGGGCTGCCCAGGGGGGTTTGGAGCCCCCATCCCTGGAGGTGCCCAAGGAAGGGCTGGAGGTGGCACTCAGAGCTCTGGGCTGGGGACAAGGGGGGATTGGACACAGCCTGGGCTTGGTGACCTTGGGGGGATTTTCCAGCCTCAGTGATCCTGGAATTCTGTGGGATTAAAACCCAAGAGCAGTGAGGGAGATGGGGCCAGGAGAGGAGTTGCCCATCCAGCATCCAAGGAAGCAGAGCTGCCCTCGGGACACCGGGTACCTTGGAATTCCCATCCCTGTTTGAAGGGCATCAGCTCACACCAGAGCTGCAGCAGCGAGGTGCTGAGCTGGGAGCAGCAAAGGGCAGATGAGATTTCCCTCAGAACTCCCCAAAGGTGGGATTGGGTTTGTGCTGATTCTGTCTCTGTCCCGCAGTGGTTGAACCAGAGCCACAACGCCTGTGTGAACTATGCAAACCGCAACGCGAGCAAGGTGAGCCGCTGTCACTGCTGGGGGGGTGACAAACATCCCTGGGCCTGATTCGGGGTGAGGGTGGGGTGACAAACACCCCTGGGCCTGATTCAGGGGGATGATGGGGTGACAAACACCTCTGGGCCCTGACTTTGGGGTGAGGGTGACAAACACCCTTGGGCCCTGATTCGGGGTGAGGGTGGTTGTGACAAACACCCCTGGGCCTGATTCAGGGGGAGGGTGGGGTGACAAACACCCCTGGGCCTGATCCGGGGTGAGGGTGGGGTGACAAACACCTCTGGGCCTGATTCGGGGGAGGGTGGGGTGACAAACACCCCTGGGCCTGATTCGGGGTGAGGGTGGGGTGACAAACACCTCTGGGCCCTGATTTGGGGTGAGGGTGGGGTGACAAACACCCCTGGGCCTGATTCAGGGTGAGAGTGGGGTGACAAACACCTCTGGGCCTGATCCAGGGGGAGGGGGAGGGTGACAAACACCCCTTGGGCCCTGACTTTGGGGTGAGGGCGGCCATGACAAACCTCTCTGGGCCCTGATGTTTGGGTGAGGGTGGCCATGACAAACCTCTCTGGGCCCTGATGTTTGGGTGAGGGTGGCTGTGACAAACCTCCCTGGTTCCTGACTCCAGTGCAGTGAAGGTGGCTGTGACAAACATCTCTGGGCCCTGACTTCGTGGTGAAGGTGGCCATGATAAACCTCTGTGGTCCCTGATTCCAGGGTGAGGGTGGCCATGACAAACACCCCTGGGCCCTGACTTTAGGGTGAGGGTGGTGAAAATGAAAAGGAGCAGGTTCAATGGACTTGCCCAAAAAGAACTTAAATAAAGGATGAAAAACAACAAAGGTGGAGAAGTTGAGTGCAGTATGAGGGGCAGGATGCAAAGACCTGAGACAAAGGGAAAGCAACAATAGATACAATTGGGGGTGGAACATTCTGGAACTCTAACCATATAGGGGAAACAAGTAACCAATAGGGGAGCAGAACTGAGCATAATATATAGGGGATGCATAACAGGGCAGAGCCAGCAGGGGAGCAGGACTTGGACAGCTCAGCATAACAACCCCAAAGGCTTGTAGGGGAACTCTCAAGCTCACCCTGAGTTAAACAAATGACTCCCAGGGCTTGAAAATCATGCCTGGCTCTTTTGGGGTAAAATCTGGCTGACTCTGAGTCACAGCAGGGCCAATTCATACACACAGCCATGAGGCAGCTGTGGGCCTGCCCCAGGGCATTCCCACATGGAAACACCAATCCTGCCTCTTCCCTGGCCATGAAACCTCTGGGGTGCCCACTGGGGCATTTCTAGGCTGGCCATTGTCCCGTGTGCAAACTCGGTGTAACCAGCACAGGGATCTGGGAATCACTGCAGGCACAGAAATGAGGCTCAGGGCCTCGGAGCTGGACCAGTCCATGGTCCCAACTGGTCTGGAATGGTTTAGCTGGGATCTGAAAGAGCCCTGAGCAGAATGGTGCCTGGCTTGGGGGAGCAGGAGGAAGCTCCATGATCCCATCTCCCAGGGGTTTTGTTCATGCTGGTGCCAGTGGGAAGTGCTGGGGCTGTCCCTGGGAAGTGCTGGGCTGTCCCTGCTCCATCCTTGGTGGGGCTGTCCCTGCTCCATCCTTGCTGGGGCTGTCCCTGCTCCATCCTTGCTGGGGCTGTCCCTGCTCCATCCTTGCTGGGGCTGTCCCTGCTCCATCCTTGGTGATGCTGTCCCTGCTCCATCCTTGCTGGGGCTGTCCCTGCTCCATCCTTGCTGGGGCTGTCCCTGCTCCCTTCCTTCTCCTCAGCCTCCATTCATCCCGTGTTGGGATGTGGGAAGCTGAGCTGGAATCCATCCAGCTCACTGAGAGAACATTTCACAGATAAAATATTGACTGTGGTGAGTTTGGGGTTCAGCACTCCAGGGTAGAAATGCTAATTTGGTACCATTTGCTGAATTTCACTCCCATCCTTCCTTTGAGCTGCTATTATTGTAATTTTCTGATGCCAATTAATTTTCCATTCCCTGTAACCTTGCTCAGGAGGCCACGATTTCCTCACTTTTGCCTCTTGGGATGACAGCCCATGTGTCACAGAACAATATGACAAAATTAAACCTGTCTCTGCTCTGAAACAAATACACCAAAACCAAAACAAACAAACAAAAAAAAAAAGGGGGGGGGAAATGGATTGAATATTAATAACCAGAAGTTTGTTTATTGAAAATGTGTTTTGTTTTTCTTTCCAAAGCCTTCTCCGACATCCAAGTTCATCCAGGGCTACTTGGGAGCTGTCATAAGTGCTGTCTCAATAGCAGTGGGTAACTCTTTATATCTCTGGATTTCATGACTGAGGAGCTGCTTGGGAGATGTTTTTTGGATTGTTGAGCATGTTTATATCTATTAATTGACTAAACTCCGTTTTGATACCCAGCAAATGCTGTCACCTGGGGGTGGCTGGCCCTGCATGCCCCAGCTTTGCAGCAGAACCAGAATCCAGCCCCTCCTGCGCTGTGCCTTGGCTGCTCTGTGAACTCCCACTCTCCCTCGTGCTTTAATTGGTGGGGAATTAATTAACCAGGCTAATTTAGAGACCTCGAGGCTGCAGGGCCCTGGGTGGCAGGAGAGGAGAGGCAGAGTTCTGGAATGTTCCACTGGGGATGGAATTATATCTTCCTATGTGGATGTTTCAGGCTGGAGCTGGAGTTCAGGTCACAGCGTGGAACCCTGGAATGGTTTGGGTGTGAAGGGACCTCAAAGCCCATCCAGTGCCACCCATTCCATGGCAGGGACACCTCCCACTGCCCCAGACTGCTCCCAGTGTCCAACCTGGCCTTGGACACTGCCAGGGATCCAGGGGCAGCCACAGCAAATCTGGGAATTCCAGCCCAGCCCCTGCCCACCCTCCCAGACAGCAATTCCTTGCCAAGATCCCAGCCCAATCTCCCCTTTCCCAGTGGGAGCCATTCCCTGGTTCCTGTCCCTGCAGGCTTTGTCCCCAGTCCCTCTCCTGGAGCCTCTTTAGGGACATTTGGGATTCCCTGGAATTTTCCCTTCTCTGGGTGAACATTCCCAGCTCTCCCAGCCTGGTTCCAGCCCTGCAGCAGCTGCAGGGCCTTCTCTGCAGTTCTGTATGAAATAATCAGTGAGAGGAGCTTTTAACATTCCTAAAACCAAGCTCTTGTGGCTTTTAACACATTCCCAGGAGCACAGGTTGACATCAGGATCAGCTCTTCCCAAAGGGGCAGGAACAGTCTGGAGGAGCAGCTTGGGAAAGTCATTCCTTACACTGGGGTTTCAGCCCAAACTGAGTGGTTGTACCTTTTCCTTTGGAGCATTAAAGATCCCACAGCAGTATTGGTATTTTGGTATTTTTCCCTCTGGCCAAGACATTTCCCCATTTTTTCAGGTCACAGAGAATTTGCTCCTTTGCTGCCAGACCATTTTCCAAAGGGTGTGGAGTTGTTGAAGTGCCTCGTGGTTCTGAGGGAAAATTCCATTTTATTGGGTGCCCCTGTGCAGGATGGTTTGCCATGGCTCAGTCTGTGTGCTGGGCACTGCTGCTCCTGTGCCCTCTGCTGTCCCCTCCTGCAGAGCTCACCCTGCTCACAGCCCAGCCTGGCTCACCTGGGCTCCCAGCCTGGCTCACCTGGGCTCCCAGCCTGGCTCACCTGGCTCCCAGCCTGGCTCACCTGGCTCCCACCTCCCTCACCCAGGAGCTGTGCTCACTTTTCCAGCTCGACTTTAACCCTAATCCCCATCCTAACAAGCTCAATGCTTCGGTTTTCCATCCACAGCTTCCAGGGGAAGCATGGGATGGTTTCCCTGAGCTCCTCAGTGCTTAGGCCAGCATTTTTGTCACCTTGTGAGTCCCTGAGGTAACAGTCCCCAGCTGGACGTGCTGCTGTCCCTCACAGCCCCCTTCCAGCCTTGGCACGCTCTGGTGCTGCTGATCCCGTGGTTTTGGCATTAATGCTCCTCTCCCTCTTGGAACAGGGGCAGATTAGAGGGGCAGGACACACGGACAAGGATCTTGGCAGAGCTTTGTCCCCCGAGCAGCTGGGAGGCTTTGGTAAGGACCCCGTGGGTGTGGAGGTGTCCGTGCTGCAGGGCTGGTGCAGGGCTTGGGGATCTGGGGTTCCTTGGGCTGCTCAGAGCCTGCAGCTGGAGCAGCAGGGCAGCTCCAGAGGGCAGAAGGGACCTTGGGGTGCTGTGGGAGTCACCCCTGTGCAAAGAGGCGTGGGAAGCTCTGTGAGATGTGTAGGCAATAAAACTGGGGGGGTTCGGCCTGGTGCAAGCAGAGATCTCCCTGCAGGGGGGAGCTGCTCCCTCCTGGGCACTGCCACCCTGTCCCCCGGGCTGGCATCCCAGCAGGATGCCCTGGGTGTGTGGGACAGTGCTGGCTCAGAGCTGTGGTGCTCAGTGGGTCAGAACAGTGTCCCAGGGACAGGCAGGAGCTTTCTGTGGGGCTGTGGATGGTCCAGGGTGCAGAAGGGCCAAAACCTTCAGGGGTTCTTCTCTCCTGATCTATAGGAGATTTTCCTCCAGGTAGAGCAGGAACGGCAAAAACCTTCAGGGGCTCTTCTATCCTGATGTTGGAAACTTTTCCTCCAGGTGGAGCATGAAGGGTAAAAACCTTCAGGGGCTCTTCTCCTTCCTGATGTTTGGGAGCTTTGCCTCCACGTGGAGCAGGAAGGGCAAAAATCTTCAGGGGCTCTTCTATCCTGATGTTGGGACATTTTCTTCCATGTGGAGCATAAAGGGTAAAAACCTTCAGGGGTTCTTCTCCTTCCTGATGTTGGAAGGACGTTTTCTTCCACATGGAGCAGGAAGGTCAAAAACCTTCAGGGGTTCTCCTTCCTGATGTTGGGATGTTTTCTTCCATGTGGAGCTGAAGGGCAAAAACCTTCAGGGGTTGTTCTGTGCTGATGTTGGAAGGACGTTTTCCTCCATGTGAAATATGAAGGGCAGCAGCTTTTAAAGGTTCTCCTTCTGGATTTTGGGAGCTTTTCCTCCACATGAAACACGGACAGATGCCTTTAGTGGTTCCTCTCCTTTTGGATGTTGGGATGTTTTCCTCCACATGGAGCAGGAAGGGTAAAAAAACCTTCAGGGGTTCTTCTGTTGTGACATTGGAAGGTTTTCCTCCGTGTGAAATATGAAGGGCAAAAACCTTCAGGGTTTCTTCCATTCTGAAGTTGGAAGGACGTTTTCCTCCACATGAAATATGAAGGGCAGCAGCCTTTAAACGTTCTCCTTCTGGATGTTGGGAGCTTTTCACGTGGAGCATGAAGGGCAAAAATCTTCAGGGGTTCTTCTTCCTGATGTTGGGATGTTTTCCTCCACACAGAGCATGAGGGGCAAAAACCTTCAGGGGTTCTTCTTCCTGATGTAGGAAGGAGCTTTTCCTCCGCATGAAACTTGAAGGGCAGCAGACTTTAGTGGTTCTTCTCCTTCTGGATGTTGGAAGCTTTTTCTCCACATGGAGCTGAGGGGCAAAAACCTTCAGGGGTTCTTCCTGATGTAGGGAGGAGCTTTTCCTCCACATGAAATATGAAAGGCAGCAGCCTTTAAAGCTTCTCTTTCTGGATATTGGGAGCTTTTCCTCCACATGGACCATGAAGGGCAGCAGCCTTCATGGTTCTTCTCCTTCTGTATGTTGGAAGCTTTTCCTCTGTGGGAAACATGAAGGGCAAAAACTTTCATGGGTTCTTCTCCTTCTTGATGTTGGGATGTTTTCCTCCACACAGAGCATGAGGGGCAAAAACCTTCACAGGTTTTTCTTCCTGATGTAGGAAGGAGCTTTTCCTCCGCATGAAACTTGAAGGGCAGCAGACTTTAGTGGTTCTTCTCCTTCTGGATGTTGGAAGCTTTTTCTCCACATGGAGCTGAGGTGCAAAAACCTTCAGGGGTTCTTCTTCCTGATGTAGGAAGGAGCTTTTCCTCCACATGAAACATGAAGAGCAGCAGCCTTTAAAGGTTCTCCTTCTGGATGTTGGGAGCTTTTCCTCCACATGGACCATGAAGAGCAGCAGCCTTTAAAGGTGGTTCTCCTTTTGGATGTTGGGATGTTTTTCTCCACATGGAGCATGAAGGGCAAAATCCTTCAGGGGTTCTTCTTCCTGATGTTGGGATGTTTTCTTCCATGTGGAGCATAAAGGGCAAAAACCTTCAGGGATTCTTCTATCGTGATGTTGGAAGAAGTTTTCTCCACATGGAGCACGAAGGGCAGCAGCCTTTAAAGGTTCTTCTCCTCTCTGGTGCTGGAAGAGAACATTCCCAGCAGAGCAGGGATGGCAGAGGGGGTGTGCAGTGAGGTTTCTGTGTCCCCACAGCCATCCCAGTGGGACACTCCTGAAGCTGTGGAATGCTGTGTCCTGAAAGCCCTCCCGACTCCCACCAGCCTGGAGAAAGCCCTGCAGGGCAGGGAGGCTCTGGGGTGTGGGCTCAGTCCCTGGGGGAGACCCTTCCCTGAGAGCAGGTGGAAAAGGGCCTGGAGAAGCCCAGAGGGGGCAGAGCAGTGGATTTGTGGATTTGTGCTGTGCCCCACCCTCTGTGTCCTCGCAGCAGGGACAAGCACGCTGCTCCATCAGGGCTGGGTTCGGCCTCATTGCCTGCAGTAAAATGGGAAATCTTTGCAAATATCCTGATTTTCTTCCCTTTTTAGAGAGAGAGGAATAGCTACAGCCACAACTCCTGATTTCCAGCCCTACAGGGTGAATTTAGGGAGGAGTCAATATTCTTTTATTCCACATTTTTCTCCCCATATTTCCTTTTCTCTCCAGCTACTCCCATCCCAGCCCAAGTCAGAGAACAGAGCTGTGCCAGGTCCAGGATTTCATCCCTTCTCCTGTGCATGACTCAGGCGAAGGAGTCACTTGAAATAAGGCTGGGAAAGGTGTTTGGGCTGGAACAGATCCCAAATCCCAAATCTCATCCAGTGCCACCCCATCCATGGTCAGGGACAGCTCCACTCTCCCAGGTGGATCCAAGCCCCAGTGTCCAACCTGGCCTTGGACATTCCAGGGATCCAGGGGCAGCCACAGCTGCTCTGGGAGTTCCATCCTCTAACATCTCCTTTTCTCTTTCTGTGACTGTAGTTTATTTTTATCCCACTTTCCCCCACCAGCCTCTTTCCTGCCTTTTCTTTTGCTCCCTCGTTTTACTGCTGCTCTGAAGAGTGATAATGTAATTTTTTTCCCCAAACAATTGAGTGGATTCCTGGGATTAGGCTCCAGTTCCTGATATCTGGCTGCTGTTCATGCTGGTGGTGCATGAAGTGCAATTAACACCAGCTGGTTTTCCTAAACAAGGCAAACAAAGGCAGGGAGAAGTAAAAAGACTTGAGAAAGACCAAGCGTGCTTTAAATGTTTGGAATTTCATTATTCCCCCAGTATTCCAGTGCCAAGAGCTGCACAGATCAGGGGGGCTGTGATGAGACAGAAACTCTTTCCAGCTGACACACACACTCTTACTCTGCTATTTTTCACGCTTTTAGAAGATTAAAAAAGCTGCATGAAGCCAATTTTATTGGCAACAATCACTTTTTAAATATAATAATCTTATATAGATAATAATTATTTATAACAATGTTATTATTTCTATGTGGATGTTGGATTCTTTTGCCCAGGGAAATTGGGACACCCCTGGAAGTGTCCAAGGGCAGCCTGGAGCACCCTGGCCCATGGAAGGTGAGGGCTGGATGAGAGGGAATTTAAGGCTTTTCCACCCCAACCCATTCCAGGATTTCTGATTCCTAATTCCAGATCCCAGCTCCATTTGCTCTGGCACTGCTGATCCCTTTTGGTGCTGGCTCAGCTCCTGGGGACTTAGATCCAGCTTTGGGTCAGCAGTGACTCTTGGGGCTGTGCTGAAAGGTCTGAATTGAACCAGCCAAGGGCCATGAGCAGCCATTCCCAGTTTCCTGCATTGTCACTGCTGCAGGCACCTTTGGATTGGTGGCTGGTGGGGTTAACCCCTCTGGGACCCTCTGGGGTCATTTTTTGGGTCCCTCTGGACCTTCTCCTGGAAGCATCTCCCAGTGTTTCTGTGGGATTGGAGCTTTCTCCATCAGCTCTTCAACTTCCCTGATCACAGCTTCCAGTCCCAGCTCCAAATCCTGCTCCTTGTGCTGCTGGAGACCTCGTGGGGACCCTCCCGGGGGTTTCTCTCTCTGGCAGCACCTTCTGGCCACGTTTCCTGGCAGTTGTGCTGGGGCCAGCCCCTCCTTGTCCCTCTGGTGCCACTCTGTGTGTCCCGGAGGGACCCTGGCCGTGGGTGCTGTCCCCTCCCTGGGACAGGATGGGCTCTGGCGGGCCCTGGCAGGGCACAGAGCCTGCAGCTTGTGGGAAATTCTCAAAGTTTGGTAGGAGGTTCACACAGTGTGTATTTGTGTACAAACTCTGAAATTAGAAATATTGGTTTGGAAATGCTGTGGAATAGGACAGACCTTGTTGGGAGAGAAATGGAATTATAAGCAAGCTTGAAAAGGTGATTTTGTGAATAAGATTAGATGCTTTAGAGAAACAGAATTATGAAAGATGGATTGTAGTGGGACTTATGAAGGGAAATTTTAAATGCTTAACTTTAAGGTATTTATAAAGCCAGTAGGTAAAAAACACTTATAATGCATTATAATTAAGAAATAGTTTCTGATAGTAATTGTGATATCTGTATTGTTTTACCCTTCATGTGAGACTAAAAACAGAATAAAAGTTTTTAAAACTCCTCTTAGTTGCCCCATCTCTGAGTCAGAAAAGGGCTCAATCCAACATAGCTCAGCCAGGAAAGCTCTTGGTGACAGCCAGGGTGACCCTGAGCTTCCTGTGGGACAGGGCCTCAGCTGTGCCCAGGAAAGGGAGCCCAGCCAGGTGTGAGCCCAGCCAGGTGTGAGCCCAGCCAGGTGTGAGCCCAGCCCTCAGGTGTGAGCCCAGCCCCTCAGGTGTGAGCCCAGCCCTCAGGTGTGAGCCCAGCCAGGTGTGAGCTCAGCCAGGTGTGAGCTCAGCCCCTCAGGTGTGCAGGGTTGGGGCTTTGCCCCGATTGCCAGGCTCCCTCCTTCCCCTGCCTGCCCAGCACACCAGGGGCTGTCACTTCTGGCAGGGCTCATTTCAGGGCAGGTTTGGGGTCTGTGGGCCTCTCAGCACAGACACAAATAAATATTTGGTTCTCACGTAGCAACCTGAGCTAAATCCTGCCAGAAGTAGGTGCTGTGTCTTCTTCTGGGTGAGAGGCAGCAGCAGTGCCTCGTAACCATGGCTGCAGCCAGGTTTGGGGTGATCCCTGCACTGCCAGTGTCCCTGCTCAGCACCCTGATGTTCCTTTTTCTTCCCCTCCCAGGGTTAAAATTCAGGTGATTAACGCCATTAATATCAGCTGCTAATGACCAGCCCAGACTCGCTGCTGACCCCCAGGAGAGGGTTTGAAGCAGTTCTCCACGGGCAGACCCAGAGCTCTTCATTTAGGAAGTGCTTTCTTGTTCTGACCCCAAACCCTGCCTCTGCAGGAGCCACTGGCAGTGGGAACAAAAGCCAAATCCCATTGCTGCTGCTCTGGGTTATCCCAGGGGACAGTGCTGGGCCAGGCTGGGCAGTAACACCCGAGTGTGTTTAGAACCAAACTAGGTGAAAGCTGGAGAGGAGCAGGAATGCTTGAGTCTCCTGCTCTGCTTGGATGCTGGGGCTGGAGCACCTGGAGCAGCTGAGGGAGCTGGGAAAGGGGCTCAGCCTGGAGAGGTTCAGCCACCAATCCCAATCCTTCCATTTCCAGCAATCCCATTCCTTCCTTTTCCATCAATCCCTCTCCTTCCATTTCCATCAATCAAAATCCTTCCTTTTCCAGCAATCCCATTCCTTCCTTTTCCATCAATCCCATTCCTTCCTTTTCCAGCAATCCCTCTCCTTCCATTTCCATCAATCCAAATCCTGCCTTTTCCATCAATCCCTCTCCTTCCATTTCCATCAATCCAAATCCTTCCTTTTCCATCAATCCCATTCCTTCCTTTTCCGGCAATCCCAATACTTCCCATTTTATCAACCCCATTTCTTCCCTACTCATTCCATCAATCCCATTCCTTCCCTTTCCATCACTCCCATTCCTTCCTTTTCCATCAATCCCATTCCTTCCCTTTCCATCACTCCCATTCCATCCCATTCCATCAGTCCCACTCCTTCCCTTTCCATCAGTCCCATTCCATCCCATTCCATCAGTCCCATTGTTCCCTTTCCATCACTCCCACTCCTTCCCTTTCCATCAGTCCCATTCCTTCCCTTTCCATCACTCCCATTCCATCCCGTTCCAGCGATCCCACTCCTTCCCTTTCCATCAGTCCCATTCCTTCCCTTTCCATCAGTCCCATTCCTTCCCTTTCCATCACTCCCATTCCTTCCTTTTCCATCACTCCCATTCCTTCCGTTTCCATCAGTCCCATTCCTTCCCTTTCCATCAGTCCCATTCCTTCCGTTTCCATCAGTCCCATTCCATCCCATTCCAGCGATCCCACTCCTTCCTGTGCCGTGGGGCTGCTCCTCCCTCCCGCTCACGCTGACCCCTCACACACCATTTCTCGCTCTCCTCTCCAGGTGGAGGTGCCCCTGTGGATTTTTCCAATCCGCTCCTTGTTCCCGATAATTGTCTGCGAGGCTGCGCTGACAGCCTGTGAATGGGGTGTGATGTCCATAATCAGCCGGGAGAGCTGGAGCCCTCCCACCGCCTGGCTCTGCCCTGCTCGGGCAGCCTGGAGACATTCAGGGGCTGGAAAAGTCGGGAGAGGGATGGGAGAGGATGGAGCATGGCCTGGCTGCCTCCTCCATGGGAGCAGGGGGAAAATCCCAGGGGATCCGAGGAGCTGGTGATCAACTTCTCTTTTAAAGGAAGTTTAAGTTTGAAATGAAAAGGTGCCTCTCTCTGCTCCAAAGCTGTTCCTGCACATCCCTTTCCCTGTTCATTCTCAGAGCCCAGAAGGAGTGGTTGGATCTGTCAGACTGGAAACTCAGCCTGGCAGTTCCTCCATGGAGCCCCGAAATCGCTGGAGCTGAGCAGCCATTCCCAAAGGCACAGCCCTGTGGGGGACAAGGACATGGGGCTCTGGGAATGCTCCCAGTGCCAGCAGCATCCTGTCCCTGGAGTCAGGAGCACCTGGCACCTGCTGGGTGCTGCCAAACTCATCCCTGGGAGTGTCCCAGGCCAGGCTGGACGGGGCTTGGAGCAGCCTGGGATGATGGAAGGTGTCCAAGGCAGGGGGTTGGAAGTAGATGATCCTTAAGGTTCCTCCTGTGACTGTCTCCTCCCAAACTCCATGTGCCTCTCTGCAGCATTTGCTCTCTCGTTTCACTGGGATGTTTCCATTTCCAGCAGATTTGTTCTCATCCCTTCCTTTCCCTCTGTCCCAGCCCATCCCCACCACCCCAGGAGTGCTGCTGCCTCTGGACAGGATCCAGGTGCATGGAACACTTGGTCTGAGACAGCACCCTCTTGTCTTGGGCATGGCCCCTCACCCTCCTTGCTCCACCATCTCCCAAACCAAGTTTGTTGTGCTCTCAGCACGAATCCCACTTTTCTCCAGCCTTGCTCCAGACTGCACCGTTCTCTTCCCTTGAAGCATCCACCTGTGGGGCTGCTGTGGCCATCCCTGCTGGAATTGTCTTGGGAGGGATGTCTGCTCCTTCCCTTGCTCTTGCTCCTCTCTAAGTTCCTTCCCTACTTGGATCCCGATTGCTTTCCCTTTCCTTAGACTCTTCCATTCTGTTCTCCTTGGCTTGGGAAAGCTCCAGTTGGGAAAGAGCCCAGTTTTCCATCTCTCTGCCTCCATCTTCACCTCCCAGCCCTAATGAATGAGTTTTTTCCTTCCTTCTCCTAATGCTCTTTTCTCCAGCTTGGCTGAATGGGACTCATCAGATCCAATTAGTTCTAATCCAATCTGGTGACTGGGGGATGAGGGATAACCTCCTCTGGAGCCAGTCCCTGTTTCCAAGTTGACTTTCCAGGTTCCCTGAACAGCCAGCTCCAGCTGCAGTGCTCAGAGATGCCCTGGAGTTAAATCCCCTAATTCAGTGGAGATTTCTCCAGCACAGCCCATGAAGCAATGTTTGGGTGGTGCCATCTACCAGCTAATGCTCACTGGACTCCTGAGATTCCTCTATTTTATAAAAATTCCCTCCCAACATGAAATGACATAACTCCTCAGATGGATTTACTGCTCTAGGCCGGGTTTAAGAGAGGTGGGCTCGGTTATTGCCCATGTCAGGCATCCAAAACCATCTCTCAGGCTTCAAAAATCTTCATAAAAAGGCAGAAAAAAGCAGGATTTTTTTTTTTTTTAATTTCCATGGTTTTAGAATTGGTGTCTTGGTCGACATGAGGTCAGAACTTTGTGAGACAAGAAGAAGGAAAGGAATGAGAAACGTTGGTCTCGGACAGCATCTGATGGTTCTGCTGTTTGTGGTGACCTCACAAACGTTCTGCTGAGGGAATGTTGTTGATGCTGAAACAAAACAACAGAGCAGGAGCTAAAGAAAGGGCAGGAATTCTTGGCACTCAAGGAGGAGGAGGAGGGAGGGAGGAAGGGCAGAGTGCTGCCAGAGGCACAGCAGAGCCCAGGGTGAGGTTTCCCTCGCGCTGACGGTGGTTGATCCCTGTTTTGTGTTGAGGGATGTTAGGAAGTGTTGGTGTCACGTGTCCCTGGGTCCAGCTGTGTGTCCCTGTGTCCAGTCACATGTCCCTGTGTCCACTCATGTGTCCCTGGGTCCAGCCGTGTGTCCCTGGGTCCAGCCATGTGTCCCTTGGTCCAGCCATGTGTCCACTTGTGTCCCTGTGTCCACTCATGTGTCCTTGTCTCCAGCTGTGTGTCCCTATGTCCAGTCACATATCTGTGTCCAGCCATGTATCCCACGTGTCCCTGGGTCCAGTCATGTGTCCCTGTGTCCAGTCATGTGTCCCTGTGTCCAGCCATGTATCCCATGTGTCCCTGTGTCCAGTCACGTGTCCCTGTGTCCAGCCATGTATCCCATGTGTCCCCCTGTCCAGCCCTGTGTCCCTGTGTCCTGCTCCCCCAGCTCCCTCAGCCACATCAAGGGAGGGCTCTGGAGGAGGAAACCTCAGCAAACCAGGCAGCTGGAAAAAGCTGGCTTCATTCTGGGCCACAGTGCAGGAATTTGCACTGTGCATAATTCCCCACCCCTGGCAGTGCCCAGGCCAGGTTGGAGCACCCTGGGACAGTGGGAGGTGTCCCTGCCTTGGATGTTCTTTAAGGTCCCTTCCCACCCAAAGCATTCTGGAGTTGTGTCAAACTCTGGAGCAGGCTGCCCAGAGGAGCTGAGCTGCCAAGGGACCCACAGGACAGGAGGAAGCAGCTCCAGGCTGTGCCAGGGAAGGTTTGGGTTGGATTTCAGGAAGAATTCCTTCACCAAAGGTTGTCAAGCACAGCTGTCCAGGGCAGGGCTGGTGTCCTCATCCCTGGGGGAATTTCACAGCCCTGTGGATGTGGCACTTGGGGACATGGGGCAGTGGTGGCCCTGGCAGGGCTGGGGATGGTTGGACTCAATCTTGGAGGGCTTTTCCTGCCTCAGTGGTTCTGTGGTTGTGCCAGGTGGGGTGAGGTGAATCCCCCCTGGTTCTGTTCCATGTTTCCATCACCAGTGCTGCAGACCCTGCTCAGTGACTGGGTGATGGTCACAATAATTAACCTGGAATTTGCCTCAACAGCATCCTTCGGCCAATCCCAAGTAATTAGACTCATTAACATCTCCTTGATGACCCTTTTGCTTTGGTGGCCTGAGGTTGAGCAGTTCCTGCCCTGTTTACCCTCATCTCACCTCATGGCCCGTGGGAAGGAGTTCACAGATCAGCCACAGCAATTTCCAAACTGTGGAAAACAAACCCTCATTAGTTTCCTATATCCAGCCCTTGTGCTGAGGATTTGGGAGATGGGATTTAATCTCCAGCAACATTTAATTTCATGTTCCCAGCAGGGGGGTTGCTGTAAGTGGGGACTGAGTTAATCACATTAAATCTGGAAGTAAAATGCTTTTATTTCACTGCCCTCACAGTGGTGGCTCTCCCAGACTCAGCTTTTCTCTTTCAAAAGCTGCTGCTCTTCCACTTCATTGTCAAATCCTCCACCAAACCTCCAAGCAGGGGCTGCAAACCCAATAAAATTTGTCATGGACACAGATTAACCGTATCCAGAATAAATTCCCAAATCCATGGGGCAGACCAGCAAAGCCAGGCTTAAAACTGGCTCCTCTTAAAGCCACACATTTTAGACTGTGCTACAGTTTCTGAAGGTGTTCAGACTTTGAAAAGACTCATCCTAACAATTGGAAAATTTTAAAAAATTAAATCATTTAGTCATTTTTGAGGGGTAGGAAGTTCAAGACAAGCCCTCACTGCTGTCCAGACTAAGCAGAATCACCACGGCTCCCTTGGACTCAGCTCTAGGGCTGCGTTTGCTGAGGGCAAGAGGAGGAGCTCCTGCTTGGGGTCAGGGTGAAAACCTTGGGAAAGGCTCTGGAAGTATTTCCTGGGGCTGCAGAAGCAGCCCTGTGCTCATACAGGGCTTACCCAGCAGTTGTGCTTCTCCCCCTCTTCTTCCCAGGCTCCGGCACACCGGGATGTGCTGGGATGTGCATGGATAATGCAGCAGCCTGCAAAAAATCTTCTCCCAGGCTTCTCTTTGCTCCAAAAAAAACCCCTCCAAAAAAAAAAAACCAAAACAAAAACTTTTGCTGTTTTCTGGCAGCTTTTTTTTTTTATTATTTATTTTTTTTTAATTTTTAATTTTGCTGCATTTTTGGCTGAAAACATTTCAGCCACATATTGCTCAAGGCTTCCATTTCCAGCTGAAAATCCCCAGGTTGGGGCTGTTGGGTTTATTTTGTGCATTTGGGGTTTTTTAGGGGGGATAAAAAACAGAAAATATTGCGAGGAAGAGTGATTTAAAGACAGAAGTCATTCCCCATGAATAGATTTGGTTAATTTTTAACCCCACGTGTGCACGAGGCCAATTTTGATGGAAATTCTCCCAATTTTCAGCATTATCTATGTGAGAGTCAGGAGGCAGTGACTCCTCTATGTTTCTATGAACATCCACAATGACCCAGATCCATGAAAAACTGTGGAGAGTTCTGCCTTGTTCAAGGGTTGGACAAGGCAACAAAATAAAAATAAATCCATGGTTCTAATAAACTTTACAGCCCGAGTGTTGGCACTGGATGGGGTTGTGTAGTCCAGACCCTTGGAGAAGGAGTTAACTGTGTTGGGCCACCACCACCACTGAAGTTTGGGTCTTTCCCAGCTAGGTGAGGACTGCCACTCCCAAGGATTTTGTGGTGGATGGGGAAAATGATGGTGACCTGGGCAAATTCCTGCCAAGGGCAATTCTAGAAGGACTGGATGGTGTTGGAGTGGGTTCTGGCTTATCTTTTAGCTGGGAAGGTTTAAACCCAATGGTTGGGTTCAACCGCCCATATAAACCCAGCAGCTGGGTTTAATCCTTCATTTAAACCCAACAGTTGGGTTCAACCGTCCATATAAACCCAGCAGCTGGGTTTAATCCTTCATTTAAACCCAACAGTTGGGTTCAACCCTCCATATAAACCCAGCAGCTGGGTTTAATCCTTCATTTAAACCCAGCAGCTGGGTTTAATCCTTCATTTAAACCCAGCAGCTGGGTTTAATCCTTCATTTAAACCCAAGATTTGGGTTCAACCCTCCATATAAACCCAAGAGTTGGGTTCAATCCTTCATTTAAACCCAGTTGTGTGGTCCAGTCCAACCACTGGGTTCAGCGCTTTGTGTAAATCCAATAGTTGGGTCCAATCCTTCATTTAAACCTGGTGATGGGTTCAACTCTCCGTTTAAACCCAACAGTTCAACCCTTCATTTAAACCCAGTGGTTTGGTTCAATCCAGTGGTTGGGTTCAGCACTTTGGATAAACCCAAGAGCTGGGTTCAACCCTTTCAATTAAACCCAATGGTTGGGTTCAGCCTTTCATATAAACCCAAGAGCTGGGTTCAACCCTTCATTTAAACCCAATGGTTGGGTTCAATCCTTCATTTAAACCCAGGAGTTCGGTTCAATCCTTCATTTAAACCCAGGTCAA
The DNA here is from genome assembly GCF_022539315.1 of Serinus canaria. Lineage (NCBI taxonomy): Eukaryota > Metazoa > Chordata > Aves > Passeriformes > Fringillidae > Serinus > Serinus canaria. The sequence goes on along the minus strand of NC_066317.1, from coordinate 70,723,300 downwards.
ATCAAACTGTTGGGTTCAACACTTGGTGTAAACCCAACAGTTGGGTTCAATCCTTAATTTAAACCCAGTAATGGGCTCAGTGCTTCATTTAAGCCAACAGTTCAACCCTTCACTTAAACCCAGTGGTTTGGTTCAATCCAATGGTTGGTTTTATCACTTTGGATAAACCCAACCATTGGTTTCAACCCTTCATTTAAACCAAGAGTTGGGTTCAATCCTTCATTTAATCCCAAGAGTTGGGTACAATCCTTCATTTAATCCCAAGAGTTGGGTTCAACCTTTTTCTTAAGCCCAAGGGTTGGGTTCAATCCTTCATTTAAACCAAATGTTTGGGTTCCATGCAATGATTGGGCTCAACACTTCATACAAACCCAAGCTGGGTTCAACCCCTTATTTAAACCCAAGAGTTGGGTTCAACCCTTCTTGTAAGCCCACAGGTTGGGTTCAATTCTTAATTTAAATCAAATGTTTGGGTTTCGTCCAATGGTTGGGTTCAACACTTTGTACAAACCCAAGAGCTGGGTTCAAACCTTCATTTAAACCCAACAGTTTAACCCTTCATTTAAACCCAATGGTTTGGTTCAATCCAGTGCTTGGGTTCAGCACTTTGGATAAACCCAACCATTGGATTCAACCTTTTTTTAAGCCCAGGAGTTGGGTACAATCCTTCATTTAAACCAAGAGTTGGGTTCAACCCTTATTAACCAAACAGTTGGGTTCAACCCTTCATTTAATCCCAAGAGTTGGGTACAATCCTTCCTTTAATCCCAAGAGTTGGGTTCAACCCTTTTTATAAACTCAAGAGCTGGCTTCAATCCTTCATTTAATCCCAACAGTTGGGTTCAACCCTTCATTTAAGCCCAAAGGTTGGGTTCAACCCTTGTTTTGAGCTCAACCATTGGATTTAACCCTGTGTTGACTAAAGGGTTGAGCCCAACCCAGCCAAACCCTGCAGCTGGGGGAGGTTTAGTTCTCAAACGCCTTTCCATGGGGCTGGACCCCAGACTGTGCCATCTGTCCTGCTGCTGGCCATTGATTCTCTGCTCCTCTGGTTTGCTTTTCTCCATTCCAAGGTGGGCCTTAATGTTCTGATCCAGAGAGCAAACAAGTTTACCCCGGCCACTCGGCTGCTGATCCAGAGGTTTGTGCCATTCCCCGCCGTCGGTAAGGAAAAATTCCTTTTCTTGGTATTCAGGGGGTGGCTGCAAACCTGCAGGTGCCCAGAAGCCACTGGGATGGACACAACTCCTCCCTTGCTGCTCGTGCCCCCTCAGTGGTGGTCCCTGAGCTGGGGCAGGCAGGGATGGGACTCTGCAAAGCAGGATTTTGGCAGAAAAATGCTGCAGAGCTGCTGGTGGAGGCAGCTCCTCAGGCTTTCCAGCTGCTCTTTGCACTCTGAAGCAGCTTCAGAGGTGATCAGCAGTGAGTGGTCCTCGGCCATTCCAACCTGAGAGCATTTCATTTGCAGGATCTGGGCTGAGCCGTGTCAAATCCTCAAACGAGCAGCAGCACTGTGGTTATTTTACAGCAAAATGCAGAGAAGTGGTTCTGCTCTGCATGTGCAGATTTCTGGAGGCAGCCCCCAGTGTGTGCAGAACTGAGGCTGCTCCTGGCTGGGTGGAGTGTTTTACTGGGGTTTTATCAGCCCTGTGTCTGAGGGCAGGGATGCCCTGCACTCAGCCTTTGCTGGGCCCTGTGCTTCCAGCCTCCAGCACATGCTGAGGTATTTCAGCCCTGAAGAGATCACCAGTGGCTTTGGGGTGATTTTTTTGTGTAAGCCTGTTTATTTACAAAGAAGGTGCAAAATCACCAAAAAATGGGGTTTGCTCCCTGTTCCAGGTTCCTTTTTCAGCCATGTAATGCCAAATTTTCCTTTCAGTTTTTCCTTTGCTGTGCCAGTGCCTCATCCTCCCGAGCTCTCCCTTTACCTGTCTGCTGCTCTCACTTTCTCTGGCCTTTCTGCTCCTTTTTTAGCAGAGAATTGCTTGTTGTGTCCCTCCAGCCCTCTGTTCCTGAATTGCTGGAATTTTTTTCCTCTTTTCTGCCACAAGAGCAGCTGCCTGCCCTGCCTGCAGAGCAGGGATTGTGCTCTGGGGGTTGCACTGAGCATTTTCCTTGTACACCAGGGGTCTGTGGCATTGTTGGGACTCTTCTGGGATCTGTTTTAGGGGGATTCAGCTTTCCTTGGGGCTTTACAAGCAGGAGAGCAGGAGGGATGAGTTCCAGCCCCGGGAGGCAGCTCTGAGGGGGGTTTGGGTCAAAGACAGGCAGGAAATCCTTGCTGCAGGGCTGATCTGCTTTCACACCAAGGTGTTTGTGTTGGCATTGATTGAGGACCCGTAATTAATTTGTTTAGCCTGTAATTAATTCCCCAGCTAATGTTTTGTTTGTCTTGCTCTGTTATGAGCCAGGACATCAGGGATCCTCCCACTAATTGCTGGTTTGTGGTTTGCAGACCTGGACATTTAGATGTGTCTCCCAAGTCCTTTAGAGCCTCCAGCCCCCAGCAGAAAGGCAGAAATTCTCTATTTCTACATGAAAAGCCAAACTCTGGGGCAAAGCTCTTGCTCCAAAACCCCACGGACGTGGTGCTCAGGGATGGGGTGGTGGATCTGGCCATGATGGTTGGACTTGATGATCTTAGAGATCCTTTTCAGCCTCAATAATTCTGTGATTCTGTGAAATTAGAGAGTTTTCCCCATCTCTTCCTTGCCCTGCTCTGCACTGACCTCCAGAGCTGTGCTGGTTGGGGGGAGCTGGAAACCTGGGGGGACTTCAGGGGCCCATCCCAAGTTACCGTGGGAGAGGGGCAGCTGCTGCTGGCTGGAAGGCAGCCCAGACTCCAGCAGGGATGTTCCTGAGGACTCCACAGAGCTTTGGGAAGCTGGGCTGGGTGCTGGGGAAGGTCTTGGAGCCCTCAGAGAGGTCAGTGTCTTCTCCAGGCCGTGTGAAGGTTGTGTTTGCACCATCAGGGAATGCCCACCTACCACCAGTGCTGCTGGGTCAGGCCCTGCCCTCACCCCCTTCCAAGGTTAACTTTCCAGCTGAAAACCCCAAATTGTCCAAAAAAATCCCACCCAGGACCAGGGGTTGGACCCAGGAAACCAAGCCAGGGGAGCAGCTCCTGGAGGAGCAGCCAAGGCCCTGCAGAGCCAGGGGCTGCCCTGCTGGAAAAGGGGTTTGGGATCAGGGCTGGGGCATCCTCGGGGGGTGAGTGGGTTCCATGGAAAAGCAGAGAAGGGAAGGAGGTCTTGGAGCCCGAGCTGGAGCAGGGAAGGGCTGGATCCTTTCTCAGAGGTGAGCAGGGAAGGATCTCGGTACCCAGGGGAATCCAAAGGACCCAATTCACCCCTTTCTTCCCCAGAACTGGGTGTGAACAGCTGGCCCCAAGGCCAGGGTGTCACTCATGAGGGTGTGCATTAACCTGGAGATGTTCATGGCTAAAAAACCTCAGAAAACCCCAAAAATCCCATCCCAAGCCTGATCTGAAGGAAATTAAAGCTGATGGAAAGATCCTCATTGGAGAGAAGGGAGAAGTTCTTCTCCTTGGGCTTTTGTGTGTGTGTGTGGTTCAAATTGTTGTGTTTAGGTGATGCCCAGGGACAGATTTAGAGCGTGGAAAGCACCTTGGGATAGCAAGAATCCTACCAACACCCAGGAGTGGGTGCTGCCTGGCTTTGGAGCCCGAGCCCGGTTTCCTCAGAGCGCTTTCGCAGCCGCAGTTTCCATTACCACAATTCCTTCCCCAATCCTGCAGATGACTTTGTCTGCACATATATTTATTCACTCCTGCCCCCCCAGCCTCGTGCATTGGAGCCATCCATGCAATCCAAGTTTAGCCATAATTAGCAGCGTTTCTGCTCTCTCAGAAAGCAGAAGGGGAGCGGCTACGTGAGCGCCTCGTCTCAGACAAACCACGGAAGCAGCTTTTGGCTCTGGGAGCAGGGCAGGGAATCCAGAGCCTTGGAAAAGCATCTTGGGAGCGTCAGGGCTGGCCACCCCATCCCCAGTCTGTCAGGAACTCTGTGCCAGGGCGTCCCTGGCCAGAGCAGCTCTGCTGGGCTCTTTGATCTGCTCGGCTTTGATTGACAGCGAGAAGGACGGGGCCAGCGAGTGTTAAAAAGGAAAAAAAAGCAGGGGCTAAACTTTCTCTAAATGAAAGGCCTTGTTTTGTTTTTTCTCTGGGATGCAGGAGCTGAAAGGTTGGGAACACAGATATTTTGATAGATGGGAAGAGTGGTCTGGTAGTTGGAATATTAAAGAGAGAGACAGAGTGTGCGTGTGTGTGTGTTCCTCTCCCTCTCGAGTGGAAGGAGCATTTGTCACCACAAATCATCCCTGATTGCACAGAGCTGCCTTCAGAGAGGGCTCACCCACCCACCACCCTCAAAAAATTAGACATTTGTTATATGACATGAATTGAGATTAATTAGCGAATATTAACCCATCAAGCAGTGCAGAAACACATTTTTGGAAGGCACTGGTACTTGCAGCAACAGTGGGTTTGTCTCAGTTCTGGGTGGAAAGTTTGCAGGGAAATGTGGTGTGGGGGGTGCTGGAAAATGCCACTTGATCAGCCCAAAAGTTTTGTGGGAATGAGCAGCTTTTCTCTGGGAGAAGTTGGGAAGTGCCTGAGTGAGGGGAGGGGCTGCATGGGGTGCTCAAGCCCAGATCTTGGTCATATTTTAGACAGAATTTGGGGTCACCTTGAGGCCTCAAAAGGCACAGGCTGGGCAAGGAGGAGGGGTCAGATGGTGCACAGAGCCATTTTTCCACTAAAATGTGTGAAATCATGGAATGGTTTGGGCTGGAAAGGACCTAAAGACCATCTAGTTCCAAGCACAGGCAAGGACAGCTTGCACTAGACCTTCCTGTAGGCCTATTTACCTTTATTGCCCCAGAGGAAAATAAAAAGGTTATTATTCTCCTTGAGAATGCCATCTTTTTTTGGGGATCAGAAGAATTCACCTCAGCAGATTGAGGGGAGGAGATGTGGAGGGCTGTCAGGGCAAACAGAGGGGATTGAGCAGGGCTGATCCTCCTGCCTTTCTCCTCCTCAGCCAGTGCCAACATCTGCAACGTGGTCCTGATGAGGCACACGGAGCTGGAGGAAGGAATCGATGTGCTGGACACTAACGGGAACATCGTCGGCTCTTCCCGAGTTGCTGCCAAACACGTGAGTGCAGGAGCTGGGAGGGCTGGGCCACGGCTGATTCCAGGCCCAGCACATCCCACAGCCTCTGGGATGCACGGCTTTGGCAGCTGGGAAGGGAGGAGTTGCAGAGCACACGGAAATTTGGGGCTGTCCTGGCACTGGAAGGGCGCAGTGACAGGACAGATCCTGTGCCTGGTGCTTCCACGGGAATGAATTCCTTGTGGAACACCCAGCAAAGATCCCTCACACCTTTTCCCAATTGAGGAGGACACAGGCTCGGGGCTGAGCAGCTTTTCAACCCTTCCCTGCCAATCCTGCACCACAAACTGCCACCCAGAGCTGGCTGAGGGCAGCCAGATGTTTTCAGCCTCGTGAAGAGCTGGTTTGCTTTCCCTGTCACCCACCCTGTGCCACCTGCCTGGAGCTGCTCCTTTTCCATCCCTGGGTGCAGCTCTGGCTCCTGAGCACCCCCTGAGCCGCTGTTTCCAAGTGGGCTCTGACTGAGATGTGGAGCTGTGCTGAGCACACGCCCAGGCACAGGAGTTAATAATATAATGTTTGGCATTTCCCTCCCTCCTTCTGTCCAAGGCACTCCAGAGACAGCAATTAATGTACAGCTCTGCAGTCCTCGGCAGGAACGGGGAGATCTCGAATAGCTCTCCATATTGTTGGTTAACAGGGGGATTAAAACAATCTGCTGAAGGGCTCTGAGACACTTCTTGGAGCCAGTCTTCCTCACTTCCATTCACTGGCTCCAGGACCTGCTTTCCCCTCTCCGTCCTGATGGTTGAAAGAGAAAATGAAGATGAGGAGTGAAGGCGCTGTGAGAGCGATGTAGGAGGAGCTTGAATGTAAAATTTGGGAGTTCTGGGAACTTCTGCTCAGCTGCCATCCAATCCCAGCTCCTCTTCCTGGATAGGCTAATCCTGGTTTTTGTCATGTGAAACGTGGCAGATCCTCAGTGTGACACAGCTGTCCCTGTGTGAGGGTTTGTTGTGACCTAGATGTCCCTGTGAGATAAAATCCTGGAATGCTTTGGGTGGAAGGGACCCTAAATTCCATCCAGTGCCACCCCATCCATGGCAGGGACAGCTCCCACTGCCCCAGGTGTCTCCAACCTGGCCTTGGGCACTGCCAGGGATCCAGGGGCAGCCCCAGCTGCTCTGGGAATTCCAGCCCAGCCCCTGCCCACCCTCCCAGCCAGCAATTCCTTGCCAAGATCCCAGCCCAATCTCCCCTTTCCCAGTGGGAGCCATTCCCTGGCTCCTGTCCCTCTGTCCCTTGTCCCCAGTCCCTCTCCAGCTCTCCTGGAGCCCCTCCAGGCCCTGGGAGATCTCTGAGCCTCAATGAATCCAAACCCTGCTTTGGATTCACCTTCTGGTGAGGAAGGAAGAATTGTGGAGGCCCAATGTAGCTCCATGGTTGGGGTTTCCAGGGAGAGGAGAGCCCTGCATGTCCCAAATCCCTGCAGGGAATGAACCAGCAGTGATGGAGAACAATTCCTGGAGCAGCAGCGAGGAGCTGCATCCCCAGCTCAGGCGGGAAGGGCTGAAAGTGCTGCTTGGCCCACAGTGAGATATTTCCCTCTATCATCTCCCCTACATTTCTCTACAACATCTCCCTACAACATTTCCCTACAACATTTCCCTACAACATTTCCCTACAACATTTCACCTCCAGCATTTCCCTACAACATTTTACCTACAACATTTTCTCCACAATGTCTCCCCTACAACACTTCCCCTACAAAGTTTCCCCCACACTTCCCCTACAGTATTCCCCCTCCAACATTTCCTTCACATTTCCCTACAACATTTCCCCCACAAAATTTCCCCCACATTTTCCCCTCCAACATTTCACTTACAACATTTCCCTCCAACATTTCACCTACAACATTTCCCTCCAACATTTCACCTACAACATTTCCCTACAACATTTCACCTACAACATGTCCTCCCCAATGTCTTTCCTACAACATTTCCCTACAATATTTCCCCTGAAACATTTCCTCCACATCTCCCCTCCAACATTTCCCCTCCAACACTTCCCTCCAACATTTCCCTACAACATCTCCCCCACAGCATTTCCCCTACAATGTTTCCCCCACAACATTTCCCATCAGTGATTCCCATCTCATTCCCATCAATGACATTGGTGACATTGCTCTCATTCCCATCTCATTCCCATCAGTGACATTGGTGACATTGCTCTCATTCCCATCTCATTCCCATCAGTGACATTGGTGACATTGCTCTCATTCCCATCTCATTCCCATCAGTGACATTGGTGACAGACACCAGTTGGATTCTGGGCTCTGGCCAAGCTCTGGCTCTACTCAGATGGGATAATTGATGACAAACCCAGGTGTTTTCTGCACCAAAAGTATCCAAGTCACTCTGGCTTGGCATTTTGACCCTCCATCCGTGACAGCTGGGCCTACCTTTAAAGTGAGCTTGGGGAATCATTGTCTGGGCACGATTTTCCAATCCCTACTGCTCTGAGGTTTGTCAGCTGCTGCAGACTCTGGGGGACACTTCAGTGCCATCAGCAGAGCCATGCTGAGCCTGGCAGGTCCGTCCTGGTTGGTTTGGGATGTCTGGATCTGTTTGTTTGTGTTTGCTCCACAGGCCCTGCTGGAAACAGCCCTGACCAGAGTGGTCCTGCCCATGCCTATACTGGTTCTACCTCCCATCATCATGTCCGTGCTGGAGAAGTGAGTCTGCCCTGGGGGAGGGAGGGAAGGGCCTCAGAGGGTGCCAGGCATGGACATTTTATGGGATCATGGAATGGTCTGGGTTGGAAAGGGCCTCCAAGGTCACTGAGTCCAGGCATTTTATGGGATCATGGAATGGGCTGGGCTGAAAAGGTCCTGCAAGATCACTGAGTCCAGGCATTTTATGGGATCATGGGATGGTTTGGAAAAGTCCTCCAAGATCACTGAGTCCCGGCATTTTATGGAATCATGGAATGGTTTGGGTTGGAAAGGGCCTCCAAGGTCACTGAGTCCAGGCATTTTATGGAATCATGGAATGGTTTGGGTTGAAAAGGGCATCCAAGGTCATCCAGCCCAACCATTTTATGGGATCATGGAATGGTTTGGAAAGGTCCTCCAAAGTCACTGAGTCCCGGCATTTTATGGAATCATGGAATGGTTTGGGTTGGAAAGGTCCTCCAAGGTCATCCAGCCCAACCACCCCAGCACTGCCACCCATGTCCCCAGGTGTCACATCCACGGGGCTTTTGTTGGGTTATGTTTTATTCTGGTTTAGATATGGGACTTTAAGAACTTTTATTTGATTTCCAGTCTCACGTGAAGGGTGAGACAATACAGATGTGATAAGTTATGTTATTACAAGCAGAAGCTGTTTCTTAATTACAACACACAATAAGTGTTTCTTGGCTTATTAGCTTTAGCTCCACTGTGTTGTAAAGATAATTATTTGAAGATAATTATTTATTGCCCCTGGTGGGTTTTACTATAATGTATCTTTTATAGTTCTGTTCCTCTTAAGGGGCTAGTCTTTTTTGTAAGGTTATCTTTTGAAACTTAATCTCTCTCTCAACAATTTCTCTCTTATTCTGTGGCATTTCTAAGTCAGCATTTCTTATCTCAAAGTTTGCATACAGATGCACACTATGTGAGAGTTTGCTATAAATCCAATTCCCACAGGCTTTGAAATCCCCCAGGGATGGGGACTCCAGCCCCTTCCAGTGCTTAACAACCCTTTCCAGGAAGGAATTTCCCCAAATCCATCCCAACCCCTCCCTGGTGCCGTTCCCTCTGCTCCTGTCCCTGTTCCCTGGAGCAGAGCCCGACCCCCCAGCTGTCCCCTCCTGTCCCCTCCTTGTGCAGAGCCACAGGGTCCCCTCACACCTCATCCACCTGACAGCTGTTTTTGCACATGAAATTCCCACATTTAGGACAATCACTTCCATCATTTCAGTCATTTCCATCGTTCAGGACCAGTGTCCAGCCTGCTGAGGTTTTACAGTGATGGGATTGTTGAACCCACCTCGAGAGCCCAGAGCTTTGAATGACCCGTGGGGGAAGGCCAGAGTGAGACAAACCCCTGACTGCAGTGGAAAACTCACTGCCCCCCATTTTTAGGAAACATTAGAGATTAAAAGGGCTTGGCTGGTGTTCAGAGAGATTATCATGGAATCATGGAATTGCTTGGGTAGGAAGAGACCTCAAACACCATCTAATTCCAAGGAGCAGCAGATTCCACCCTCCCCAGTTTTGTGTAAAACATTTGAATTTTATTTCTTTCTCCTTCTGGACAAAATCTCTGCAGCCTCTTCCCTGCTCCAAGTCCCTCTGTCACCCACAAAGCCAGGACTGACCTGCAGGATCTGCTGGGAATGTGCCTGGGAGTGGCTGTGCCTTACTCTGCAGTAACTTACTCTGGAGTAATTTACTCAGGGCTTACTCCAAGTCATGTGTAGAACTGAGGCTTTGCACTGAGGTGGTTTTGTGTGTTCCCTCTGGTTTAACTGCTTCCCATTTACCATCCAAAAAATTCAACACTCAGGACTAATTATTTTATTGCTTCAAATAATTTGATTGCTGAGTATGCAGAGATATAACCCTTTATGTGCAAAAATTTGGAGAAATTTGTAGAAAATTGCTCCTCTCTAAATTAGTAAATTATTGTCTCCAGCAGGACACACTGAGGGCCCATCCTGAGCCATCCCCAGGCTGAAATAAACCTGGCAGTAAAATTGGATTGGCACCTGGGGAGGAAATACAACTGGTGGTGAAATTTGCTCATCTTTGCAGCAAAATCAAACCAGTAAATCACTTCTTTGTCCTCAGGGGCATCATAAATCCTTGGATGGATACAGGTTTTGCTGAATGCACCTGTGCTCAGTGCAGGCCTTTCTAAAACTGATTTTATCTGGGAACTTACAGGAGATTGCCCTCAAAAAAAAACCAAAAAAAATCATCATTTTAACTTATTGAAAGCTTTAATTCACGTTTGCGAGAGAAAATTTTCCTTCTCTCTGCCACAAAACTCCGTGGGTATAAAAATATCCGGGCTCTGCTTTTGCCTGCCTGAATTGTGCCCGGAGCTTTGTGCCTGCTGCATTTTCCATCAGATCTCCTCGGGTTCCTGGAAGGCTGGGAGAGAGGAGCAGCAGGGATGGGGAGGGAGCTGGGGCTTGGCCACGCTGCTGGAGCAGCCCTGGGACACGGGCAGTGTCCCTGTCTGTGCCTCAGGGAGCTGAGGGAAACTCACGGGGCTTAAAATGTTCCTAAAGGGCTCACTCGGAGCTGAAAGCTCATTTTGGGGAAAAAAGCCCTTTGGAGCGTTTGGGGAAGGTGTAACTTGATATATTTAGTGGGATTTGAGTTTGAGGAGGGTGTTTTTAACAGGGGTGAGACCCAGGCAGGCATTATCCATTTATTTATAGAAATCCCTAGAGGGGCTGTAAATGGGAAGGATGAAGGTGTCACTGCAGAGCTGGGATCAGGAGCCACAGATGGATCCTCCAGTGGATTTGCATTTGGGATATGGGAAGGAGGGGATGGTTCCTCCAATGGATTTACATTTGGGATTGTGGGGAAGGAAAGGAGAGATTCCTACAAGTATTCTGAATTTGGGATGTGGGGAAGGAAGGAACAATTCCTCCAATGGATTTACATTTGGGATTGTAGGGAAGGAAGAGAGGAATTCCTCTGGTATTTTGAATTTGGGATTGTGGGGAAGGAAGGGAATAATTCCTCCAATGGATTTACATTTGGGATTGTGGGAAGTAGGGGATGATTCTTCCAATAGATTTACATTTGGGAAAGTGAGGAAGGAAGGAAGGAACAACTCTTCCAATGGATTTACATTTGGGATTGTGGGAAGGAGGGAACGATTCCTGCAAGTCCTTTGAATTTGGGATGTGGGAAAGGAAGGAACAATTCCTCCAATGGATTTACACTTGGGATTGTGGGGAAGGAAGAGAGGAATTCCTCTGGTATTTTGAATTTGGGATTGTGGGGAAGGAAGGGAATAATTCCTCCAATGGATTCTGAATTTGGGATTGTGGGGAAGGAAGGGAGCAATTCTTCCAATGGATTCTGAATTTGGGATTGTGGGGAAGGAAGGGAGCAATTCTTCCAATGGATTTACATTTGGGATTGTGGGAAGTAGGGGATGATTCTTCCAATGGATTTACATTTGGGAAAGTGAGGAAGGAAGGGAGGAATTCCTCTGAGTATTTTGAATTTGGGATTATGGGGAAGGAAGGAACAATCCTTCCAATGGATTTGCATTTGGGATTATGGGGAAGAAGGGAGCAATTCCTCATTTGCATTTGGGATTGTGGGGAAGGAAGGGAGTGACTCCTCCGAGCAGTTTGAATTTGGGATGTGGGAAGGAGGAGACGATTCCCGTGCCTGGTGAGATCCCAGGTGCAGGTGGGTGATGGTTCTCACCTGGGTGGGACCCCCACCCCTCCAGGGCCCAGCCCCTGCCCCCAGCAGGTTCCAGAGCCCAGGAATTCTGCCCCCCTCGCTGCTCCCAAAGTTTATTTTAAGTGGCCAGTTCCCGGTCGCCGTCTCTCCGCTCGCATCCAGGTCTTCCCTCTCTCCCAGCCATCTCTCCATCTGCATGTTTTAACTCCCCCAGCTGCCTCTCTCGTCTCTTGTGCCATTTTTTTCAGCTCTCTTGGCTCCTCTCTTCTCTTTGCCTGCTGTGTATTTTAACTCCCGGGGCCGCCTCTCTGCTCTCCAAGTAATTCCATGTTCCCTCCCACCGCTCTTGCCCATGTTTCATGCATTTCCTGCTGCTTGGACTCTGCTGGAGCAGTGAACATATAGAATCAATGTTTATTTTCAGCCTGCATATGCCACGCAGGGAACACGGTGTCAGTTATTGCTGCAGATGTATTCTCATTGAGCTTTTATAAATAATATCTGCACCAGCAGCTCTGGGAGCTTTGGGGAAATGTCACTGGGGAGGTGTCTGAGGTGAGGGTGACTGCCACTGGGGATTCTGGGGTGCCTCTGTGTCACACAGGTGTGGGGACAGCAGCAGCCACCGCGCCAAGTCGGGCTCTGCACCCCCATCTCCCGTTATTCCCTTTATTCAGCCCCTCTGAGTCCTTTGTTTGGCTGTTCGGATGGAGTCTGGGAGATGGAGCTGTCTGCTCCCAGCCACCACCCAAGGCTTCTCCAGCAGCTCCCTGCAGAGCTGCAGCTGCTTGGCCTGGGGCAGGCCAGCCCCAAGTGCAGCCTCAGCCTGGGCTCTGGGCTTGAGAGCCCAAGGTTTTGGCTCCTGTGGTCTGGCCAAGAGTTGGAGGAGCTCAGTCCACCACCAGCGCCTGCTGGGGACACTTGGGGGATCTCTGAGTGCAGGGTGAGGAACCTGAGCTCATCTCACATCCTTGCCCTATCTCAAACCTCCTCTGTGCCCCTCAGAGAAAACCTTCCAGAGGGTCTGAAGCACTGAGAAGGTTCCAAGAGCTCGGGAATGTCAGGATGCACTGGAGAAGGCCTTGGAGCTGGCTGGGCAGTGTCTGTGCAAGAGGCAAAGCCGGAGCTGCTGGCAGAGGGCAGGAGCTGAGGGAGAGATGGGAGCAGAACAGCTGTGTCTGTGGAACAGGAGCATTTCTGCTCTTCCTCACCTCCAGATCCTCCTCCTGCAGCAGTTCCAGGGCTGTTTTCCTGTAAATCCCATCAAATCAGGATGCTCCCGGGCTGGCTCAGCGCTGCAGAGCTGCTCTGGCTGAGCTGAATCAGCAGCACCAGGAAAAACCAGGATTTTCCTGGGGGCTGGCAGGGCATTTCCCTCTGCCTGGGCCTGAGTGTCCCTGCAGAGCTGGGTGTCCCTGGGCCTCTCCTGGAGACATTCCCTGCCAGAGGGTGCAGGATGCTCCCTCAGGTGCCTCTCCCAGGGCCTGTCCAGCCCAGCCCGAGGGAAGTTTGTTTGGGCTCAGCAGCTGCCAGCAGTGACACCTTCGGCTGCTGGGGCTGTTCCCAGGGTAAACACAGAAACTGCTCCTTTAATGGTGTCAATCAAGCCCAGAACCCCCAGCTCCCTCCCTGGGCATCTGCTGTGTCCTCTGTGAGCACAGCGCTGGCCTGGCTGGGGGTGGCACAGCTGCTGCTCCACGGTGAGCTGACATCTCCCAAAATGACCCAAAACGGTGAGAACAGCTGGGGAACACAGCAGGGAGAGCTGGCAGGGAGCTGGGCATCCCAAACCTCCTGGGTGCATCAGAGGGGTGGTGGGAGGAGTGTGGGATCCCCCAGGACCCTGCAGGATTCCCCAGAACCCCCAGGATCCCCTAGGACCCCCCAGGATCCACCAGGATCACTTAGGACCCCCCAGGACCCCCAAGGACCCCCCTGGATCACTCAGGACCCTCCAGGACCCCCCAGGATTCCCTAGGATCCCCCAGGATTCCTCAGGACCTCCCAGGACTCCCCCAGGATCACTCAGGATGACCCAGGGCTGCCCAGGATCCCTAAGGACCCCCCAGGACCCTCCAGGACCCCCCAGGATCACTCACGATGCCCCAGAACTGCCCAGGATCCCTAAGGACCTCCCAGGACCCTCCAGGGTCCCCAAGGACCCCCCAGAACCCCACAAGATCACTCAGGACCCTTCCGGATCCCCCAGGATCACTCAAGATGCCCCAGGACCGCTCAGGATCCCCTAGGACCCCCCAGGATCACTCAGGACCCCCACGGACCTCCAGGACCCCTCAGGATCCTCCAGGATCACTCAAGATGCCCCAGGATCCCCCAGGATCCGCCAGGACCCCTCAGGATCCTCCAGGATCACTCAAGATGCCCCAGGATCTGCCAGGACCCCTCAGGATCCTCCAGGATCACTCAAGATGCCCCAGGATCCGCCAGGACCCCTCAGGATCCTCCAGGATCACTCAGGACCCCCAGGATCCCTCAGGATCCCCCAGGACCCCTCAGGATCCTCCAGGATCACTCAGGACCCCCAGGATCCCTCAGGACCCCCCAGAACCCGCAGACCCCCCGGGATCGCGGCTGTCCCGGTGCCTGGCGCTGCTCGGAGCCCGTGCCCGGCCCCAGCCGAGCCAGCCCAGCCGCTCTGCCAGCGGGGGGAGCCGGGCTCGCTCCCGCCGCGCTGGGTTTAGCACCCCACACCTCCTCCCGGCACTGCGGGCCGCCTTCAGCGGCCCCGATAGCTCCAACGAGACTTCCATATGGAATCCATTGCGGCACCTCTGAAAAACGCCAGAGGCGGCTGCCAAATGATGCGGAATGTAAAGCGCTAATGAAGGCCGCGATGAAAGCTGAGGGAAGGTGTGTTGGCGAGGGCCGCGGCCCGGGCGCGGCCTGGGTGGGTCGGTACCGGCGGCCTCCCCAGAGCCTGCCAGCCTCTCCCTGCCTCTCCCTGCCTCTCCCAGGGTCCTCCCAGCACAGAACCACCCCTGAAACCTCTCCCAGCACAAAACCTCCCCTGAAACCGCCCCAGGAGGAAGGGGCACTGCGGGGCTTGGAGGGGTAAAGGGGCAAAGCTGGAAGGAAAAGGGGCAGAGGAGGAGGAGGCGCTGTGGGATTCGCTGTTCTTGGGCATCCCAAGGTCAGGGGAGAATCCTGGAGAAGTTTTTTATGCCCGTGAGACAGAGCAAAAGTGTTGGGTTATGGAATTGGGGACAACAAAGGGAACATGTCCAAGGGGGCTTATGACACCGTTAAAGTCCCTGGAGAGGGACTTTCCCCAAGAGCAGGGAGTGCAAGGACAGGGCGGATGGTCTGCAGCTGAGGGAGGGAGGTCTGGACCAGATCTGGGCAAGGAATTGCTGGCTGGGAGGGTGGGCAGGGGCTGGGCTGGAATTCCCAGAGCAGCTGGGGCTGCCCCTGGATCCCTGGAGTGCCCCAGGCCAGGCTGGATCCACCTGGGACAGAGGGAGGTGTCCCTGATGGGCTTTAAGGTCCTTTCCAACCCCAACCATTCCGTGATTCCATGATTCTCTTGTCCTCCTGCAGCTTTCCAGGGTGAGACCAAACTTTCCAACCCTTGTAGAATAATCTGAGCCAGGGTTTGATTCCAGAGCTGCCCCTGTCCCTGTGCGTGGGGTGAGGCCCCTCACACTCCCGTTCTCCTGTGAAACAGCACCAACATTTCTGCAGTTGTGGTGGGGTGGGGTGGGGTTGGCTCCTGTGAATAAATCAGGCTCCTTCCTCTGCTTTTTGAACGTCTCTGGAGATGTTCAGCAATTCAGTTTTTAACATCTCTATTTTGAGTACCTTCTGAGAGACTCAAAATGCATCTGGACACAATCCTGAATCCTGTGCTCCAGGGGACCCTGCTGGAGCAGGGAGGTGGGGCTGGGTGACCTCCCTGCCAGCCTCACTCACCTGGGACTGTTTGGGCTCCAGAAGATGCCAGAGCTGGGCTGTCAGGGGGCTCTGAAGGCCCAGAGCTCCCCATTCCCTGACCCAAGCCTTTGGCAGAGCAGGCAGGGCAGCGGTGTGAACGAAACCCCTCCTCACCACATGGATATTAATTTCATTTCCACACGGGTATTTGATTTTATTAATTTATTTTCAATCTGTGCTGATCCTCCGCAGTGAAACCCTTTGGAAGCTCCTCATCACTCCCCTCCACTGGGGGTTAATGGGTGCAAAGAGGGATTTGCAGTGCAGCTGACAGCTCACAAAATGCAATATTTAACTCCCCTGCCTCCCCAGCTCGGTGTCGGGAGCAGGGAGCCAGGGACAGGAGGAAACTGGACCTCTTGGCTAATTATGAGTCATTTATTCTGAACCACACAAATTCTCCAATCTGAATCCCAATTAAGACATTACACTACATGTGTTAATTAGTCTGCTCTCCTTTTTAAATCGAGCCATAACTCTTCCTAATTAGGAGGTCGGCCCTTGTAATTTGAACTGGCCTGGGCTGGAAGCACCCCTGGAAGTCACACCTGGGGGCTGGACCCGGGATCCTTTTAAATTGGTTGAGGTTTGCCTTGGGTGATTATAAGGTCCCCGACAGGGCAGTAATTACCGAGGGTGCAGTTCCAAATTAAGATGGCAGGGGTGGTGTCAGCAGCGAGGCCTTGGCTCTAAACTGAGCCCCAGGAGGCTGTGAGGATCTGCTGCTGGCAGGGTCCCAGTGAGGGCTCTCACGGATCACAGCAGCTTCAGCAGGACAGAAACCAGCTCCAGGAGCTGCCCCTGAGCACCCAGGGGTGATCAGAGCTCCAGGAGCTGCCCCTGCCCATGCCAGGGGTGATCACAGCTCCAGGAGCTGCCCCTGAGCACCCAGGGATGGTCACAACTCCAGGAGCTGCCCCTGCCCATGCCAGGGGTGATCACAGCTCCAGGAGCTGCCCCTGAGCACCCAGGGGTGATCAGAGCTCCAGGAGCTGCCCCTGAGCACCCAGGGGTGATCAGAGCTTATCCAGGGCACTCCTGGAACAGGGCAGGTGTGACATGGTGTGGAGCAGGTCACCTGCTGTCCTGCTGGGACAGGTCACCTTTCCTGCTGGGACAGGTGACTTTTCCTCCTTGGGTGGGTCACCTTCCCTCCTTGAACAGGTGACCTGCTGGGACAGGTGCCCTTTGCTCTCCTGCTTGGACAGGTGCCCTGCTCTCCTTGGTGCCCTGCTCTCCTGCTTGGTCCAAGCCTTGCAGGCTCCTCGGAGAGGCTCTGAGCTGCAGCCATGCTCTGTGCAGCACAGAGCAGCTCAAGATTGGAGAACAGAAGTTTGATTTTCACAGCACAAATTGATAGGATCAACTCTGTCTCGAGAGCTTATTAGTGAGGAGCTGAGCTCCTGGGGGAGTCACACCCTGCTGCTGGCTGTCCCCACGCCTGCCCTGGCTCCTGCAGATGACAGCAGCTCTCAGCAGGGTGGGGAGGCTGAGGCAGGAGCAGGGCATGAATTCCTTCTCACCCCATCCCCCAGGTGTGCTCAGAGCCAGCCCTGGAGGTGCAGCAAGGGGCTGAGGTCACCTGGGTCCCACCTGGCTGCAGCCCCGGGCTGGGAGGGGCTGGTGGCACCTGGGAATGGCACTTTGGGTTGGGAGTGGTTTAGTGCCAGGGATGGCACCTCAGGGATGGATGGGCAGGGCTTGGTGCCAGCTCCTGTACCTTCCCTGGCCAAGGAGAGCTCCTGGGACCTCCCCAGGGGGAAGGGGATCATGGAATCATGGAATCTCCTGAGGGGGATCCACAGGGATCACCCATCCAACCCTGGCCCTGCCCAGACCCCCAGAATCCCACCCTGGGCATCCCTGGAGTGCTCTCCAAGGGCTCCTGGAGCTCTGGCAGCCTCAGGGCCGTGCCCATTCCCTGGGGAGCCTGGATTTTTACCCCTGGATTATTTACCCTCCCTCAGGGGGTGTGTAAAATCCACCTTTCCCTAAAATCCAACGTAAACCTGCCCTGGCCCAGCTCCAGCTGCTCCCTGTGTCCTCAATAACCCAGCAATAAATAAATCCAATAAATCCAGCCCCTCTGCACATCCCTACACAACTCCCTGTTCTGCTGTTGGCTCATGTTCCCATTTTTTTCCGTTGAGTGATAGAGATCCTTTTTGTAAATGGCTCTGGAATAAATCCTTCACAAATAATATTTTCTCCTTTAACACTGGTAAACTTCCTGAGACAGTTATTATCTATAATATTTATTTTATTATGATTTATAATATTTATTAAATATTCTTATTTATAATAACTAATATAATATTTTAATGTTTATAATTATTTATAATATTTATATGTTGTTTATAAATAATATTTATTGTTATTTATAATATTTAGTTACTATTTATCCTGGAATATATTTAATATACCAGCTCCTACCAGGCAAAGGTTGTCCCAGTTTTCCAGAGTTAGTCCCACCAGAAGGGTCACTTCTGGGTCATTACCAAAGCCTGACCTTGCAGGTACCTTCAGCAGTTTGCTGTTAACAAATCCTGAGCTCATAAACATCCCCCAGGAACAAGAAATGTCCTGACATCCTTGCCCCCCTGTGCAGGTGTTATTTGCACATGCTGATGTGGCAAGTAGGAAAAAGATCTAAGAATTTTCCACTGCAAGAAAACTGAAAAACAACTTTAGGCTTAAACTGTACCACACTAACTCATGTGATTGGACAGTAATGACCATAACATGGTGATTGTAACATACTAACTCATGTATGGTGATTATGATGATAACTTGTGCGGTGATTGTACCACACCAACTCATGTGGTTGGACAGTAATGACCATGATATGGTAATTATAACACACTAACTCAGGTGGTTGGACAGGAATGACCATAACATGGTAATGATGATGGTCATGACAGGCTGTAGG
Source organism: Serinus canaria (assembly GCF_022539315.1). Taxonomy (NCBI): domain Eukaryota; kingdom Metazoa; phylum Chordata; class Aves; order Passeriformes; family Fringillidae; genus Serinus; species Serinus canaria. The sequence goes on along the minus strand of NC_066317.1, from coordinate 70,704,859 downwards.
TAACAGTAAAGGTGTTGTGTATGATGCTGATTGGTTGTTATGTATGAAGATTATCAGCAAAGGAAAATATAAAATGCAGTGTAACCAAAACTCAAGGGTCTTCAGGCTTGCCTAGAGCTGGAGCTGGCAGCTTTGGGTGTGGCTCTGTCACCCAGGACCCAAGGCTGCTGTAACATCTATACAATAAACCCCTTTGGAAGAGCTGCCAGCCGTCCCACATCTCTGCCTCAGGCTCTGGCTGTCCCCTGTCCCTCAGTGCTCTAACCCATCCTTTCCCCTGCAGGACATGGCTGTCCCCTGTCCCTGAGTGCTCTAACCCATCCTTTCCCTTGCAGGACATGGCTCTGGCTGTCCCCTGTCCCTCAGTGCTCTAACCCATCCTTTCCCTTGCAGGACGTGGCTCTGGCTGTCCCCTGTCCCTCAGTGCTCTAACCCATCCTTTCCCCTGCAGGACATGGCTGTCCCCTGTCCCTCAGTGCTCTAACCCATCCTTTCCCTTGCAGGACGTGGCTCTGGCTGTCCCCTGTCCCTCAGTGCTCTAACCCATCCTTTCCCTTGCAGGACGTGGCTCTGGCTGTCCCCTGTCCCTCATTGCTCTAACCCATCCTTTCCCTTGCAGGACGTGGCTCTGGCTGTCCCCTGTCCCTCAGTGCTCTAACCCATCCTTTCCCTTGCAGGATGTGACTCTGGCTGTCCCCTGTCCCTCAGTGCTCTAACCCATCCTTTCCCCTGCAGGACGTGGCTCTGGCTGTCCCCTGTCCCTCATTGCTCTAACCCATCCTTTCCCTTGCAGGACGTGACTCTGGCTGTCCCCTGTCCCTGAGTGCTCTAACCCATCCTTTCCCTTGCAGGCTGTGGCTCTGGCTGTCCCCTGTCCCTGAGTGCTCTAACCCATCCTTTCCCCTGCAGGACGTGGCTCTGGCTGTCCCCTGTCCCTCAGTGCTCTAACCCATCCTTTCCCTTGCAGGACATGGCTCTGGCTGTCCCCTGTCCCTGAGTGCTCTAACCCATCCTTTCCCTTGCAGGACGTGGCTCTGGCTGTCCCCTGTCCCTGAGTGCTCTAACCCATCCTTTCCCTTGCAGGCTGTGGCTCTGGCTGTCCCCTGTCCCTCAGTGCTCTAACCCATCCTTTCCCTTGCAGGATGTGACTCTGGCTGTCCCCTGTCCCTCAGTGCTCTAACCCATCCTTTCCCCTGCAGGACGTGGCTCTGGCTGTCCCCTGTCCCTGAGTGCTCTAACCCATCCTTTCCCTTGCAGGATGTGACTCTGGCTGTCCCCTGTCCCTCAGTGCTCTAACCCATCCTTTCCCTTGCAGGACGTGGCTCCTGAGGTGCCGGCCCCGGATGCTGCTCCCGGTGCAGAGCCTCGTGTGCCTGGCTGCCTTTGGGCTGGCCCTGCCCCTGGCCATCAGCCTCTTCCCGCAGATGTCCGAGGTCAGTGGGGTCTGGGGCTCTCAGGGGTGACAAACCACGGCCTCTTTGCCTTCCTGGGGGATGCCCCACTCCTGTGGGCCCCTCCTTTCCTGGGGGGGCTGGTTTCTGTGCTGGGCACTGGGGAGGGCACAGCTCCAGTGCTGTGCCCAGCTCTGGCCCCTCAGCTTGGGAAGGACTTTGGGATGTTTGAGCCCACCCAGAGGGGGCTGGAGAGGGGCTGGGAACACAAACCCTGTGAGGGAGCCCTGGGGGAGCTGGGGGTGCTCAGCCTGGAGAAAAGGAGACTCAGAGGTGCCCTCATCCCTCTGCAGCTCCTGAAAGGTGCCTGTGCTCAGCTGGGGCTGGGCTCTGTCTGCAGGGACTGACAGAACCAGAGCACACAGCCTGGAGCTGTGCCAAGGGAAATTCAGGATGGATAGCAGGGAAAAGGTTTTACAGAGAGGGGATAAAGTTCTGGAATGTTCTGCCCGGGGAGGTGGTGGAGTCCCCATCCCTGGGGGGGTTTAACAAAGCCTGGATGTGGCCCTGGGTGCCAGGGGTGAGCTGGGGGGTTGGGGCTGGGTTGGACTCGATGGTTTGAAGGTCTCTGCCAACCTGGTCATACTGTGAGTTCTGTGTGAAATTCTGTGAATATTCCTCTCCTGAGCAGCACAGCTTCCCCAGACAGGGGAAGGCCCCTCTCCCTCACACTGAGATTTCCTTGGAGTTAAAATATTGACTCCAAGCTCTGCCCATGAGCCCAAGAGCCTGGAGCACCCCTTGGAGGGGAAAGTTCTTCCCCAGAGCTTCTCTGAGGGCTTTTTGCTTTTTCATCTCCTGGGAAGGCCCAGCCTGGGGCTGAACAAAGGAAAACCAGCCAAGGAAACAGGGAATGACCAATGCAATCACCCAGACCAATTTAGCTGCACAAATTGCTCGGGTGGGTTTATTTTAAGTCTTTAATTTTGGTGATTGGAGCTTTCCCTGGTTGTAAATCTGTGCATTTCCAGAGAAGGTCTCTGTTCCTAAGGGAGAAAACCCAGGGCTCTCTCACAAGGTTCTGTTCCTGTCAGCTGGATCAGGAGTTTGCAGCACTGTCTGCACGTGAATTCATGGTTTTTCAGTCTGCATGGGTTTATCCATGACTTCCAGCCAGGGAATCTTGCTGTACACTTGTGTGCTGACTGACAAACACGTTGGGAATTCTCTGTTGTCCTTCTTGCTGTCTCCAGGCTGAGAGAAAACTGTCCCTTCTCTCTAAGAACCTGAATTTATCTCAGTCTTGGAGCCTCTTGCTAAAAGACGTGTTTGCTGAAGCTTTAATGATTCATATGGCTCTTCCTTAAACTTTTTCTAATTAGTCAACATCGTTTTTGGAGCCCTTCCATCAGGAGCAGACACAGCATTGCAGTCAGAAGCTGCACAAGCCCCAGTTGCAGGAGCAATGTGATTTCCCTGCCTCTCCTGGGCTCTGTGCATGCCCAGAGCCTGGCAGTGCTTTTGGCAGGAGCTCAGCTCTGTGCTGATCCCGAGTTCTGCTCCCAGGCTGGGCTTGGGGAGGCTGAGCAGCACTGCCAGGTCTCACACCTGCTCAAGGTGGAGCTGGAGCACGTCCAGCCTGCCCGTGGGAAGGAGGCTGGGGCACACAGCATCCCTTCTGCTCCTTTCCCAGGGAATCTGAGTGTTTTTAGGGCTGGAAAAGCCCTCTGAGATCAGCGAGCCCAACTGTTCCCCCAGCACTGCCAGGGCCACCACCGACCCTGTCCCCAAGGGCCACATCCACAGGGCTGTGGAATCCCCCCAGGGATGGGGACACCACCCCTGCCCTGGGCAGGCCTTCCAATGCCTGCCCACCTTTCCCAGGAAGAATTCCTTCCTAATACCCAGTTTAAGCCTTCCCTGGTGCAATTTTCCTGGAAATTTCCAATTTCCTGCCTATTTCCAGGAAAAATCTTTCAGGATAATCAGGGGAGCGAGGCCACAGCAGGTACCACCAACCTGATTTATCCCAAAGGAGACATTGCCACTGTTCCTCCAAAATCCTGGAGTTCTAAAATGGTTTGGGAAGGACCTCAGGGACCCTCTCATGGTTTCCTGCCATGACCAGGGACACCTCCCACTGGAATTGTGGCTTTCTGGGTGACAGAGTCACAGGATGATGAGGTTGGAAGAGACCTCTAAGACCATGGAGCCCAACCTGTGCCCTCACACCTCAGTTATAGCACCAAGTGCCATGGCCAGTCTTTGCTAGACACATCCAGAGATGGTGATTGCACCACCTCCCTGGGAAGAGCATCCCAGCACTTTGTTATTCTCTCAGTGATAAAAGTTTCCCCTAAAAATAACACATACTTCACATCACTGCTCTTGTGCAGTACCTGCTCTTCCAGCAGGGAAATATCTCATTGATTTTAGGAGCTGAATGAATCCTAACCCAGAGGGAAGATTCAGGAGTGGTTTGGCTCTGGGGACACTGGGGTGGCAGGCACCAGGCAGCCCTGGAGTGACAGCGTTTGGGGAGTGACCTCGTGCAGGCAGCTGGGATGTTCTGAGCAGAGCAAACGTGGCTCAGCCCTGCTGAGGGACCAGACAGAGGCTGTGTGCTGCCCACACACCCTGCAGGGAGAGGGAGCCCTCCAGAGCCTGCCTGGGCTCTGCCCCAGGGCATGAGAGCCCTGCACAGCTGGATCCACATCTGCTCACACCAAAGGGCTCAGGGGCTCCCCGGGGCTGATCAGTCACAGAATCCTGGGGTGGTCTGGATCAGGAGGGACCCTAAATCCCACCCAGTGCCACCCATCCATGGCAAGGACAGCTCCCACTGCCCCAGGCTGCTCCAGCCCCAATGCCCAGCCTGGCCTTGGGCACTGCCAGGGATCCAGGGGCAGCCCCAGCAAATCTGGGAATTCCAGCCCAGCCCCTGCCCACCCTCCCAGACAGCAATTCCTTGCCCAGATCCCAGCCCAATCTCCCCTTTCCCAGTGGCAGCCATTCCCTGGCTCCTGTCCCTCTGTCCCTTGTCCCCAGTCCCTCTCCAGCTCTCCTGGAGCCCCTCCAGGCCCTGCCAGGGGCTCTGAGCTCTGCCTGGAGCCTTCCCTTCTCCAGGGGAACATTCCCAGCTCTCCCAGCCAATTTTCCCATTATTTTTGCATTTTCTATACACATATGAGTGTTTACAAAGGACATTCCCCCCCCTTCCCCAGAATCTCTTTGGAGGTTTCTGTGGGGATGCTCAGGGGATCAAAGTGAGTGTTTTACCTGGACCAACCCCTCTGGATCCATTTCTGGATGGGAAATCCAAATCTCCTTGCAGGGAGTGTTTCTCAAAACCTCTGAAGTTTTGGGCACTCACCACCAGACCCTGAACTTCAGTGGTTGGGCTCGATGACCTTGGAGTCTTTTCCAGCCTGAATGCTCCCATGATTCTGTCCTGTCAGCTGAGGAATTCAGAGATGCTGAAGCACTGATCTCTGTGGGAATGTCTTTGCTTTCCCCATGCCTGGCTCACGGCACAGCAGGACAGGAGCAGGCTGTGGTACCAGGTCAGCAACGAGGTGTCAGAGATGTGCTCTGTTCCAAAACTGCAGGAATTGTGAGTGACCAAGTTCTGCCCTTGCTCACACACTCAGAACCTTCTGGAAGTCAGGGAGCAAGCACAGAGGCTGATGTGCCATGGAGGGCTTGTTTTGGACCAGGAGTTTGCATGGCCACCTCTGATCCTCTCTCCTGGTGGGGGTCAAGCTCACAATTGGTTTTCCAGCAGAGCTGAAGCCTTGCAATAGGTTTCATGAATTTGCTGGGTGAATGCAGGCACCTTGTCCCATCAGCTGTAGCTGCTCCAGAGTTACTCCTGTGTCACAGCAACTCCAGTGGAATCAGAGCTCAGCTCTGGCTGCAAACAGAGGCACCAGTGTCAGGGAAGGGGAGCTCTGGAGGGGAGCAGCCTCCACGGGCTGGCATGGTTAATGCACCCTGAGCCTTTTTTGGGTCCATCTCCAGCCTAGCCAAGCCCTGGGTTTGGTGGGGATGAGATTCCACTTGGATTTCTGCAGCGGTGCTCCAGAATCCCAGCTTGTTTCTGGATACTGTGGCTCTAAAGAGAACGTGATAAAAATAAACCCCTCGTATCAGCCACGAAACCATGGATCCTTGGGAATACTCACGCTGGAGCTGCTGAGAAACGTTCTTGTCATCCCAGGCTAGTGCTAACTGTGGTACCTAAAGCCATCAATATGCATTGAGTAATTCACTGCTGTTAAGTTTAGGAGAAACATGTAGTTAATGCATTTAGCCCACAACCTCCAACTGCCTCCCATGCCCCCCGGGGAATCTCTTCCCTCTCCCAATCCCGCAGCATCCCCACTGACAACTCCTACTCAGCTATGCACTGCCAATGGAAACAGCTGTGACAGCTCCAAACCGAAAATGGGACTTGTGCAAATGAAATTCAGTGTAGCAGCAGAAGACAGAGCCACGGGGTTGCTTCCCTGCCCCGTGGGCCCTGCTCCTCCAGAGCGCTCTCAGCAGATCCACCAGGAGCTCCTGGCACCCCCTGCCCGCGGGGACAAAGGGGGACAGGGCCAGGTGAGAAAGGGACAAATGGAGCTGGGGAATGGCAGAGCAGCCTTCAGCCACCTGAGCCCCTCACCTGGGGGAAGTTTCAAGGGTGTCTTTAGGGTGATGCTCAAGGGGAACCGAAGCATCTTCCAGAAGGAGGCTGATTTCAGCCTTTCCTCAAAAATAATCTTCCTTTTGGATCTCCAGGACAAGGGGAATAAACAGCCTAAAATCCAAGGCTGAGCTATTGTTTTCCAATCTGTTTTAGCCTTCATCTTGTTGGCAGGCTGCTTTAGAAAAGCAAAAGGTTAATGAGCCAATGTGCAGTGGGATTATTGCAGTAAAGATGACAGTGAACCAGTAATTACTAATTAGATGCAGTTTAACAGGAGGAACAAGTGAAATCTCCTCTTCACCAACTGTCAATAATTAGCAGATTTGGTGAGGTTGAAATGTGTCCACAGTTAAAAGGCTGATTTTTTAATGAAATGGCACTTGACAAAAGAGCTGTATGGAGGTCACAGCCATAGCCCTCGAGACGCTTCCCCATTCCATACTTAGGAGGGAAATCAGATGCAATCCAGCAGGGGGTCCCCATGGAACCATCCCTCCCTTGGGATTGCTTTGCTTGGGGGGGAGGGGAGCGGGAGGGATTCTCTGCAGTAATTTTGTCCAAGTTGGATGAGAAGCCAGGGAAGGGATTTGCCAGCTGCCATGGGGAAAAATGTTTGAGAAGTGAGAAGTTCTGCTTTGCTTCTGGGGCTGGGGAACGGTTTCCTGGGAGTCTGGGAGCCCTTGGGATGGAGGCTGGGCTTGGAAGGAGCTCCTCTCAGCAAAGAAGTGCCACGAGGTCCTGGAGGGCTGGCAGGAGGCTGGGAGCTCAGCGGGAAGCGTCTCCCAAAGACTGCAGAGGATTCAAGCTGTGCCTCAGAGATCGCTTCCTCCTGCTCCGGGAGCACCAAGAGGTTCATCTGAGGTTCCTCTCCTGAGTGCTGACCCAGCTTATCTCCTGCCTTATCTCCTGCCTTATCTTCTGGTTTATCTTCTGCCTTATCTTCTGCCTTATCTTCTGGTTTATCTCCTGCCTTATCTTCTGGTTTATCTTCTGCCTTATCTTCTGGTTTATCTCCTGCCTTACCTTCTGGTTTATCTTCTGGTTTAATCTCCTGTCTTATTTTCTGGTTTATCTCCAGCCTTATCTTCTGGTTTATCTCCTGCCTTATTTTCTGGTTTATCTCCTACCTAATTTTCTGGTTTATCTTCTGGTTTATCTTTTGGTTTATCTTCTGGTTAATCTTCTGCCTTATCTTCTGCCTTATCTTCTGGTTAATCTCCTGCCTTATCTTCTGGTTTATCTTCTGGTTAATCTCCTTGCCTTTCCCTCGTTCTCCATGTCAGCCTCAATGAAGAGTTGATCCCAGGGAGCTTCTTCAATGCCCATAAATGGTTGATTTGAGCAGAACCCCCAGGACTTACAAGTCCTGAACACTGGCATGGTTCAAGTGGGACTTGAGGGAAAGTCTGAGGTATTTGGGAATGTGTTGAGCTCCTTTCCACCCATGAAGGGTGGTGGTGCCTAGTGAGGTTTCTGGGGTTCCTTAGTGAGGATGGACTCGTTCCTGTCAGAGGCTGGAGGATGAGAGACCCTCCCAGAGCAATGTGCTGCCCCTGGCAGGGTGAGGTGATGGGAGGGGAGGTGACATTTGGGGACAGCAGGCCCCAGAGGTTGCACAGAACTCCAGTGGAAGCTCCCAGCCCATCTTTGGTAGGAAATAATGGCCTAAGGAAGTCCTAGACTCCATCTGGACTCCCAGCCCCAGTGGGACCTGAGCACAGCCTGGGGCACTGGCCATGGCTGGTGGACTGTCCCCAACATCCCTGGAGCAGTTTGGGTTTCCCAGCTGATCCTGGAGGGTCCTGCTGCCAGGAAAGCTGCCAGCAGATGAAGGCTCCCTGTGGGTGGGAAGAGCTTGCCCCAGTGGATGGACACAGGCTGTGCCATCCTGGTGTTCCTGGTCCCTGCAGGTCCTGGCTGGCCCAGTGCAGGGGCTGGGATATGGGGCTAGGAATTGAGTTAGAATTCCATTTCAGATTTAAGTGAAGTGTGCTGCTTTGAACTGTTCAGTCTGTAGATCTGTTAATTCGCTGTGTTTGTAAAAAACTTGTGCTCACAAAATCCTGCAGCTCACAAAACTGCCTCAGACAAGGTGAAAGGAATGTGAACTTCCAAGCTAGAAGAAGATAAGAAAGGCTCCTTAAACCCTGAAACAAGAACTAAACCAAAACTAAAGGTGCAAAGATGGACAGACAACCAGAGAGCTCTCTGCACAAAGAAATAATGTGAAGTATTATTTCTAATAAATAAATTGCATAAACCTATTACAACTTAATACATATGCAACAAATTAGGAGACAGAGAAAAAGTTCAGACTCTCAAAGGGTGCACATGCCTTTAAAAGTTATTCAGCTTTATTGTGCCAGTGCTGTAATAAACACAGCACTTTTCAGCTGTGATGAGTTGAAGTCGTCTGTCCATCCATCAGTGTTCAGAAGTTGTGCTGTGATGGTTTCTCCTGGGCTCTCTCAAGGTTGGTGGGATTTATCTCAGCTGAGTTTTGACCCCAGAGGACCAGAATCCCCCCCTGAGGGGAGCCAGGTGTCCCTGCTCCAGGACAGGCCTCAGGTGAGCATTGGAGGGCAAAGATCTCCTCAGGTGAGGGGCACGTCTGTCACCCCCAGTTCTGATGGAGCCACACCTGGCTCCTGGCTGCAGGGATCTGCCCCAGCTCCTGCTCCCACCTGTGGCATCATCTGCACCCACAGAAGGAGAGCTGGGGCTTGCAAGGTCAGGCCACCCTCCGTGGGACAAGCCCCAGGTCAGTGTGACAGCAGAGCTTCTGGGGGAGCTCAGGTGTGTTCCAGGCAGGGACAGAGGCAGGTTCAGGTGCTCCAGAGCTCCCTGAGGCAGTCCAGAGCATTCCTGGTGAAGGTATTCCCTAGGAGCACGGGAAAGGGTGCCAGCCTTACTCCTGTCCTGTCCTTGTCCTTCACAGGGCTGTTTGTGCTGTTTTACTCTATAGTATCCAGTGTCAGGCCTAGAAGAGTGCACAGCAAAGGTGAATTAAAGCACAAGGAGCAAGGAGTTTCCCTTTTGCTTTCCAAGTGAAGCAGCCCCTCACCTGCCTTCACAGAAGAAACCCCACAGCATGTTTTCTACTCCTCCATGGGCAGTCTTCAGGACACTGTTAAAAGTACTCTGTGCTCAATGTGCAGGAAGATTTTTTACAAAAGCAAGGAAAACACAAAATTCAGAATAAGCAAAGCCCTGCAGTGGTTGAGAAGGAAGAGCTGGCTTTGCCTTGTCTCAGAGAGGGAGCGGAGTCAGGCCCAAGCAGTGCAGCTGTGGCTGGGGGACGTGGCAAAGCCAGAAGTGGCTGCAGAGGTGCTTTGCCTGAGCTGCTGAGCCAGCAGCCTCCAGCCCCTTCCTGCTCCAGGGAGGGCTTTGGGCAGAGCCTGGTGCTTCTGCAGAGACCACACAGCCCAGACATTCCATTGCTGGGACATTCCAGTCAGGAGAACCCCCAGATTCCCCTTTCTGCACAGCAGCTCCTCATTCCCACCAGGAGATGATGCTCCCTTGGGTTCTCCCTCTGGGATGGAGCAGGTGCTGTGTCCCGGTAATTCCCGGTGGAATTCCAGCTGCAGATCCATGGTGGTGATGCCACAGAGGCAGCACTTGCCCTGTCCCAGGGCCACCCCCATTCCCAAACTCATCTGGAAGCTCTTCCCTGCTGTCCCCTTTGGACTTGTGTCCTGGCACAACTGAAACTCCTCTTGACCAGGAAAGGAGCCAGTCTGGCCAAGCAAAGAACATTTCTGGACATTTCATGGCATCTCCCATGTCCTTGGGGTTTTCTCCCCCACTTCTTTCTCAAAATCTCAAAATCAAAGCATTTCCCTGCTCGCTCCCCAGTGCTCTGGAGCTGGGAGACCTAAGCCACTTCTTCTGGCAGCAAATGCTTCTCTGAAATCCTGGAATCATGGAATGGTTTGGGTTGGACCCACCTTAAATCTCATCTTGTTCCACCCCTTGCCATGGCAGGGACACCTCCCGCTGTCCCAGGCTGCTCCAAGCCCTGTCCAGCCTGGCCTGGGGCACTGCCAGGGATCCAGGGGCATTTCCAGAGGGAAGAAGGAGAAGGAGAAGGAGGAGAAGAAGGCTCTGGCCTTCAGGGGCTCCACCACCACTGCTTAGGAGCCCCAGGGCCACTTGGGGGTGGTTAAATTTCCACCTGCTCCGCCTGTGTGTGATTGTTGGGCTCGGTGACACCTCAGGGCCAGGGAAGGTCGGCAGCGAGCAGAGCCCCCAGGTGGCTGCGGGGGCTGTGCCTTTGTTCTCCCTCCCCTGCCTGTCCCGCAGCCTTTGATTTGTGACCCAGCTGGTTTTCGATGGCTGCTCCTGGCAGTGCTCCTTTGTTCCCCGCTCAAAGGTGCTGAACACGTTCCAGGGCCCAGGAACGCCCAGGTGGGCAGAGGGCCGGGCAGCAGGGCCTGACCCGAGCTGTGCTCTGTGGGCAGGGCAGCAGGGCCTGACCCGAGCCATGCTCTGTGGGCAGGGCGGCTGTGGCAGCAGGGTCTGACCCGAGCCGTGCTCTGTGGGCAGGGCAGCAGGGCCTGACCCGAGCCGTGCTCTGTGGGCAAGGCGGCTGTGGGAGCAGGGTCTGACCCGAGCCGTGCTCTGTGGGCAGGGCGGCAGGGCCGGGCAGCAGGGCCTGACCCGAGCTGTGCTCTGTGGGCAAGGCGGCTGTGGGAGCAGGGTCTGACCCGAGCTGTGCTCTGTGGGCAGGGCGGCAGGGCTGTGGCAGCAGGGCCTGACCCGAGCCGTGCTCTGTGGGCAGGGCAGCAGGGCCTGACCCGAGCTGTGCTCTGTGGGCAGGGCAGCAGGGCCTGACCCGAGCTGTGCTCTGTGGGCAGGGCAGCAGGGCCTGACCCGAGCCGTGCTCTGTGGGCAGGGCAGCAGGGCCTGACCTGAGCTGTGCTCTGTGGGCAGGGCAGCAGGGCCTGACCTGAGCTGTGCTCTGTGGGCAGGGCAGCAGGGTCTGACCCGAGCTGTGCTCTGTGGGCAGGGCGGCTGTGGGAGCAGGGTCTGACCCGAGCTGTGCTCTGTGGGCAGGGCGGCTGTGGGAGCAGGGCCTGACCTGAGCTGTGCTCTGTGGGCAGGGCGGCTGTGGGAGCAGGGACCCTCGGCAGCCCCAGGGCTGGCAGACAGGATCTGGTTTCATGTTTATACCCCTGGCCCTGGGAGACAGGTTCAAGTATGTAAACTATCCCCCTGCGAGCACGGCCTGCTGCAGGTGTGTGGGTGCTGGTGGGCATAAAAAAACATTCCTGACACCAGCTCTTTTGAGGAGTCTTCACCTCCTGATGGCTGTAAGCCATTAGGAGTCAAAAGAAAGAGCTGACATCCGACAAGGCCGGATAAACAGCTAAACATTAACCCTTAAAGTGGCCCGAAAAACAGACTTAAAAGGCTCTTTGTGGAAAGAAGCCATTTTTTTGCAGGGCTGTTAATTGCTGTCTTTCTTCGGGACACCTTTCAGCAGCACCCACTGTAAACAGAGGGGCTCCTCCCCGGGATTCCTGCCCTGCCTGGCCATTCCTGAGCCCTCCCCTGGCTCCTGGGCTTTGCTGGCTTCTTCTGGGCCTGAAAACCCAGTCCCTGCCCCTCCTCTGCCAGCCCAGCCTGGCCCCCCTGGCCGCTTGTGGGAATCATGGAATGCCTGAGCTGGAATGAGGAATGATCTACCAAGAGTGGAGAATAAAGAGTCTGACTCCTGGCCCCACACAGGAATCATGAAATCAGAAAAAACCTTTAATATCATCATTCTTGGTCAGAGGCCTCTTTACCTGGTGCCCCCACACATCTCCCATGCCCATCATCTGCCTTGCCCCTCCCTTGTTGGATTTGTCCTTTTTTGTGTGTTTGGGGTTGTTTTGGCTCATCTGAAGCAGCCCTGACTGCTCCAAGAGGTGCAGGATGCAAAGGAAGGGGATCAGTTGTCCAGACTTGCCTGCTCAGGGCTGAGAATGCCTTATTAATCACATCTCACATGTGTAATTATCTGTAATTGCTTTTTGAATTTCCTGTCCCTGGTGAGGCTGGTGGTCTGTGAGAGAAGGAAATGTGCTGGAGCTTGGGATCCTGAGGAGTTTGCTCAGCTTCCCTAAAGCACCCAGGGCATCCCTGAATCCTGCTCTTCCATCCTGCTCTTCCTCCTGAGCAGCAGGAGAATTCTGGGGTCAGAGTCTTCAGCAAAGAGCAACAAATTAATTCCTTCTTCCTTGGCAGAGCTTCTTGAGGAATTCCTGCTGGAATGGACCTAAGAGCTCATTTTCATCCAAATGGGAACTTTTTAGTGATGTCCACGTTCAAAAGTAGGATTTCTTTTCCTTCCAGGAAAGAACCTCTGAGTGCCTGTGTGGGTGCTTTCCATTCCAGCAAGGATCAGGAATCAGAACCAAACTCTGCAATTTTGGGAGCTCTCAGGGCCGTATTTGGAGTGGGCTGGTGACTTTTCCACCAATCCATTGGCTCAGATGTTCCAAAAAGAAAAAAAAAAAGCATCCTGGAATGTGAAGGTTCTTCCAGGAAGCCAGGGAGAAGTTCCTTCAGCCCTGTCCTGAGGGAGGAGACGAGCCCTGGGGTCACACACAGCTGCTCCTGTGCCAGCCTGAGACCTCTCTGGAGCTGCTGTGGAGATGGATTTACTGTGGTAGTGCCAGGTTTGCCCATCCAGCCCTCCCAGGCTGAGCAAACCCCCAGAGCAGAGGGGAGAAGGTTCAGCTCCCTCAGAGGCCTGGCTGTCTCCTCGCTCTGGAAGACAAACACAGCCAACAGTTTGATCTTGCTGTTGGAAATCTTAGGGTCCCAAAGCTTATATTTGGGGGTTTTGGTGGTTTTGTTTGGACAGCTGAGGTTTCTGGAGCTGTGGGCAGCCCTCTGCTTCCCCAGAGGACCCAAACTCCCAACTCTGCAGTGACCTGGAGCTGGTGCCATGCTGGGGTTGACGCTCCAGTTTTCCTAAAGCTGGAAGTGCTGAGGGTCTGAGAGCTCAGTGTTCACCAAACCCCCCAAAACCCCAGAGAAAGGCTCACAAACATCAGATTTCAGACAGTAAGGCCAAGGAGAAGCTCCTCGTGCCTGCCAGGTGTCCTTGATGTCACCGTGAGGGCCCAGCAGGGTCCCTGGGGTGGGGCAGGGGGAGGTGGGAGCAGGAGAGCTCCTGGGGCTGGGCACAGGGCTGGAGCTCAGGAGCTGCTGTGCTCCAGGACAGGCTGGGGCTCGCAGGGAGCGGGGTCACCTCCCCAGGGTGGGGCTGCTGGGGTCACCTCCCCAGGGTGGGGCTGGGGTCCCACCTGGGCTCTGTTATCGGGGCTGTTGTCATCGCTCATCCCAGAGACACCCCAGGCCAGGGCAGCTCCAGCCACAAACCCACATTTCCAATTTCCCTTCCTTTTCCCTTCCCCAAATCCACATTTCCAAATTTCCTATCCCCAAATCCACATTTCCAAATTTCCCTTCCCCAAACCCACATTTCCAAATTTCCTATCCCCAAATCCACATTTCCAAATTTCCCTTCCCCAAATCCACATTTCCAAATTTCCCATCCCCAAATCCACATTTCCCTTCTTCCCACCTGATTTAAGGTCTTTGCTGAGTGTTTATCCTCACAGAAGCTGTGCTGTGGTAATTCCCCAAAAGTGAGACTGAAAACTCCCACCCTTGATTGCAGAATCATGAAATTAGGTTGGAAAAGACTTTTGAAGTTGTCAAGTTCAACCATTAACCCAGCACCACCACACCACAGAACCACAGGATCAGTTAGGCTGGAAAACCTTTCAAATCATCAAATTTTCATGGAAAACTTTTAAAATCATCAAATCTAACCACGAAGCCAGCACTGCCCAGTCCAGGGAAGGGGGAAGTTGCAGTCCCACAGCTGCCCCAAAAATCCTGAAATCTGCTCTGCCTCAGGGCAATTTTTTATTCCCATTCCAGCTGAGGGCAGGAAGATCCCTGCAAAGCATCCCTGGCAAACAAAAAGTCTCCTGAAATGGGAAACCTTCAAAAACCACAACAGCCAAATATTCCAGAACAGCCAAACATTCCAGGACAAAAAAAAATTCTCCTGAACTCAATAACTGTCAAAAGCCAAAACAACCCAATATTCCAGAACAGCCAAACATCCCAACTCTCCTCGTTTTTATTGTTTAAAGATAACTTTCATTTCAAGCTCGGGTGCTCTTTGATTCCCCCAGCCCAGGGTGAGGCAGCAGCCCTGGGGCTCAGCTCTGGTGGAAGAGTGCTGACCACAGCTCCTGTCACAGGCAGAGCCTGCCCAGCTTGTCTCCCTTCTTTGAAACAGTGAAAAGGAGCAAATTTGGGATATTTGGCTCCTGAGATTTATCCATTCCAGATTCTTCTTTGCCATGAAGGCCTTGGCCACCAGCACCCACCTCCAGCTGCTGGAGGACAGGGTGGAAATGAGAGGATTTTTAAGGTCCCTTCCAAGCCAAACCATGGTTCTAATTTTGACCTGTCAGGAGACTTTCCATGGTTTTGTGAAAAACATTTTGACGGAATACAACGGTTTTTTATTATGAAAACTGAACATTTCCTTCAAAGGCAGGGGTCAAAAAGACTTGAGAGAAACCTAAAATGAAGAGAACTGTGTTGGTCACCTCTTGAATTCCATTTTTATTATGAATTTGAAGGAAAACTTCACAAAATTCAGGTTTCTCTCAAAACTGTGTTCCCCCAGCTCTGTGATTTGGGCAGAAGACGGAATATCAGTAATTCCTGAATCACTCATTTGTGCTTCAGTCATGGGAACATCTCTCAACCCGTGTGCCCAGTTTTGGGGCACACCAGGATTTCAGTTGGGTGGAGAGACTGGGAAGTTGTCAGGAAAGAGCTTTGACACCAACATTTCAGGTGACAATCTGCCTTGCAGGAGAACCACGAGTTCTGTCTGCTGGGTTTAACAAAGCCGAGCTGATAATCCTTGGACACTGCACGGGAGGAAAATCTCTGTCAGGAGAGAGCTCCTCAGGGCAGCAGATGGAGACATGAAGAGCTGGGATTGTGGATTTAGGGAAATGCCAGCCCTGGGGGTGCCTGGTACTCTTTGGAGCGGGACACGGAGAGGCCTTGGGGCTCCACAGCTGCTGGGCTCTGGAACCAGAGGCTGGAGATGCTCTGAAGAAGGTTTCTGTGATATAATCTAAAGGAGTATTGGAGTATTTCCTGGATTCTCTCACCTTCAGGTCACCCTCGGTTGGCTGCAGGTCTGTAGCAATTCCAGGAGGAGCTCCTTAGCCAGCACTGCTGTCCTTGTCTCATCCCTGAGGGATCAGTCCAGGGGGGCACTTCAGTGTTGGGATGGGTCCTAAAAACCCATCCCATCCACCCCCTGCCATGGCCTGGGACACCTTCCATGGCCTGGGACAACTTCCAGGGACAGGGACACCTTCCATGGCCATGGACACCTTCCATGGGCAGGGACACCTTCCAGGGACAGGGACACCTTCCAGGGACAGGGACACCTTGCATAGGCAGGGACACCTTCCAGGGACAGGGACACCTTCCATAGGCAAGTACACCTTCCATGGGCAGGGACACCTTCCAGGGACAGGGACACCTTCCATGGGCAGGGACACCTTCCATGGGCAGGGACACCTTCCATAGGCAAGGACACCTTCCATGGGCAGGGACACCTTCCAGGGACAGGGACACCTTCCATGGGCAGGGACACCTTCCATGGGCAGGGACACCTTCCATGGGCAGGGACACCTTCCAGGGACAGGGACACCTTCCATGGGCAGGGACACCTTCCAGGGACAGGGACACCTTCCAGGGACAGGGACACCTTCCATGGACACCTTCCATGAGCAAGGATACCTTTTATGGATGCATTTCATGGCCAGGGACACTTTCCCTGGACACCTTCCACCAGGCCAGGTGCTCCAAGCCCCATAATCCAAGGGGGGCTGGTCAGTGACCTGAAATGCTGCTGAGACAGCCACAAATCCATGGGAAGGGATGGATCCATCCAGAGGGGCTGGGAGAGCTGGGGGAAGGAAAGACTCACAGAGACATTTCCCATCATTTATCAGCACTCCTGGATAACTGGGAAGGTCCCATTTGACTGGGAATGCAAATGGGACCCTTGTGACAAGAAAGAGGCTGGAGCATGGTCAGGGCAGGGAACGGAGCTCGGAAGAGGCTGGAGAATCCCTGAGGGAGCTGGGCAGGGGCTGGAGAATCCCTGAGGGAGCTGGGCAGGGGCTGGAGAATCCCTGAGGGAGCTGGGCAGGGGCTGGAGAATCCCTGAGGGAGCTGGGCAGGGGTTGGAGAATCCCTGAGGAGCTGGGCAGGGGCTGGAGAATCCCTGAGGGAGCTGGGCAGGGGCTGGAGAATCCCTGAGGGAGCTGGGCAGGGGCTGGAGAATCCCTGAGGAGCTGGGCAGGGGCTGGAGAATCCCTGAGGGAGCTGGGCAGGGGTTGGAGAATCCCTGAGGAGCTGGGCAGGGGCTGGAGAATCCCTGAGGGAGCTGGGCAGGGGCTCAGCCTGGAGCAGAGGAGGCTCAGGGGGCCCTTGTGGCTCTGCACAGCTCCTGTGCTCCAGGGAACAGGGACAGGAGCAGAGGGAACGGCCCCAGGGGAGGGTCTGGGTGGGCATCCCAGGAATTTCTCCATGGAAAGGGGGCTCAGGCCCTGGAAGTGCCCAGGGAGGTTTGGAGTGCCCATCCCTGGGGGATTTCAGAGCCCTGTGGATGTGGCACTTGGGGACAGGGGCAGTGGTGGCCCTGGCAGTGCTGGGCATGTTTGGGCTTTGTGATCTCCAAGCTCCTTTCCAACCCCAGGCATTCCATGATTCCGTGGTGCCACAGCCCTTCCTACACCTGGCTGAGCTTCCCGAGGGCTCGGAGTGCCCGGCCCTGCCCTGGGCTCTGCCCTGGTGACCAAAGGCCTGGGAGGAGCTGCTGGAAGGGCCAGGAGACCCTTCCCAGGTTCCCAGGGAGCCACCAGCCCCTCTCCCCACTGGCAGCAGGAGACACAGTGACCATGCTGGCCCTCCCTTCCCCCAGCCCCGAGCAGCATCCGCCAGTCCCCATGACCCTCCCCCTCCCAAAATTGGCTGCTTTCTCCCTTCTTCTCCCCCCCCTCCTTTTTTTTTTTCTTTTTTTTTTTTTTTTTTTTGGCTGAGTGATGAGCTGTATGCCAAATCCATCTGCTCCTGTCTCCCCTAGCTGCCTTCCATATCGTTCCAGGATCCCTGGCAGCCAGCCTAGACCTATCTCTCTCCCCGCACTCTCCGGAGCACATTCCTTTCTACACCTTTTCCCGAGCTGGGATAGAAATGAGTATCAACCCCAAACAAAAAGCATCTGCTTCCTGCCTGCTGCTGCCTCACCGGCCGTGCCTGCACGTTACACCCGTGTCAGCAGCCATGCAAAACACTCGGAGCCCCCCGCCAGCCCCCCGTGCAGCGCTCGGGGCGCCCCGAGCCCCCCGCGCGCCGGCTCCGCAGCACCAGCTGTGACCACCGCACCATTTGTTCCTGCAGCCCACGCCAGCACGCCGAGCCAGTTCTTTATCACCCCAATTAGCCTTGTCTGAGCTGATGAGAGGAGAGAGGCTCCCACTGCAAGGCAAGGGATGGGGGAAGAGAGCTGGAGAGCCGTGGGTACCGCGAGGCGATGCCCAGCTTTGTTCCCTGGCGGGGAGGGGTGGCTGGGTCTCACCCTGGTGCCATCCTGCCCGAGCTACCTGAACACTGCTGGGCCATGAGCAGGTGCTCAGTAGGGTTCAGGGCACTGGGATTTTTGGGGTTTTCCCCCATTTTGCCCTTGTGCTCTTGGCTGTCTGCCAGAGGGAAAGGAGCATCCTCAGGCTTCACCTGCTCCCAGGGGCTGGCATGGGCTGTGGTTCATCCCAGCCACGTTTCTGGGTGAGCTGGGAGGTGCATCCTGCTGAGGATCTGTGGCAAAGCTTCCAGTGGCCTCGTAGGGCACTGAAGGAATTCCTGCTTCTCCCACGGCCCCACTGGAGAGCTCCCCATGCTGGGTACCAAGCTGTCAGTGCAACCAGAAGCCCCAAATCCTGGGGTTTGCCCCAACAGCCCCCTGGAGCACTGTCTGGGAGTGCTGCTTCCCACCCTGGGTCCCTCAGTGCTGCTGGGAGCTTCTGTCCCTGCTGGAGTTCTGCTGGATTTGCTGGTGAAGGTCCTTCCCTGGTAACAGCCCAGGGCCATCATCCCAAAGCCAGGAAGGAGATCCTCCCTTTGCCCTGGCAGAGACAGAGCTGGGAAGAGGAGGGTGGACATGATTCAAGCCCAGTCGCATGGTGGGCACTTGGTTTGAAGGGACAAAGTGCCCTGTGTGGGACAGTGGGACAGGTGCCATCAGAGTGGGCCCAGCCTGCTCCTCAGAGCCCCCTCCAAGGCAGCTGCTCCTTCCCAGGAGGGTTCCCAGCATGGCCATGGCCATGGCTGGGGTTGTCTTGGCAGCTGAGACACCAAAATCCTGACCAGGAGCTGTGGTCTCCACATCTGTCACAATTCCCTGGCCAGCTGGCTGAGCAGGTCCAGGGTTCTGGACAGCTGGAACAGCAAAACCCCAACAGGAGTGAAATTACACTTTCCAACAAAACACACCGGCAAGGGAGTCAGGGCTGGTGCACAGCACGTGGTGATTTGATCTTGTCTTGGTGCCTGTAGCCCACCACCATCTCCCTGTTCTTCTCCATCTGATTCCAGGTGGGAGGAGTCATTTCCTCCTGATGGATTTCTGAGCAGCTTTCCCAATTTCCTGTACATTTTTCCTTGGTGCAGATGCACCCCTTGGAGCGCCCAAGTCTCCAGAGCAGATTTTAATCCCTTCTTGATTAAAGTCAGCCAGAAGGAGACCTGCAGAGGAGGCTCCAGTCCAACCAGTCACCCCCAGTTTCTCCAGCATCTCCCAGGCTCCAGGAAGGTGCTTGACTTTGGTGCCACAGCTCCAAAGCAGTGTCTGTGCCTGGTGGTGTCACGGGGGTGCCCGGCTGGGTGCCCATCCCACACGAGAACCATGGAACCATTAAAATGGAGAAGCCCTCAGAGTCCATCCCCTCCAGCCTTTCCCCCAGCACTGCCAGGGCCACAGTGACCATGTCCCCAAGTGCCACATCCATGTGGTTTTTGAGCACTTCCACACTAGGCACGAATCCTAAGGCACTTCCCAAGTCCTTCTGTCAGTGACCAGACCTATCCCACCTCCATCCCATCCCCCTGAACCCACCTCAGACCCTCCTGTACAGCCTTGCTGGGGCTGAAGGACCCATTCCCCACACAGGGAAAAGGAGCTGTTCCCCCCTGGCCCGGGGGATGGCAGCTGGAAGGATCTCCAAGCAATTATCTCATCTCATCTCTTCCTTCCACCAAGACAAGCTCAGCTCTGCCTAAACTATTCCTGATGGCTTCCCTGTAATTTGTGCTGAAAACTTCCCACCACAGACGCCCCACACCTTCCCCCAGCAGTCGGCTGCGATATTTTGCTCTTCCCACCAGGATACTCTTCCTGCTGTTCAGCTTGGATTGTGCTGGCTGCTTCTTGAATTGTGTCCCACGAGAGCGTGAGCACAGCCCTGATCCTTCCCTCCCTCTCCCCAGCCCTGCTCCTTCCTTCCCTCCCTCTCCCCAGCCCTGCTCCTTCCTTCCCTCCCTCTCCCCAGCCCTGCTCCTTCCTTTCCTCCCTCTCCCCAGCCCTGCTCCTTCCCTCCCTCTCCCCAGCCATGCTCCTCCCTTCCCCCTCCTCGCACTTCCAGCTGGGCCCATCTCCATCCCCAGCACCCCGGGGCTGTCCCAGCACTGAGCTGGGCTGCACCAGCCCCTTCCTTGGGGCTCCCAGTTCTCCCAGTCCCTGGGGAGGGTGGGACTGGGGAGCTGTGCCTTCCTTGGGGCTCCCAGTTCTCCCAGTCCCTGGGAGGGTGGGACTGGGGAGCTGCGCCTTCCTTGGGGCTCCCAGTTCTCCCAATCCCTGGGGAGGGTGGGATTGGGGAGCTGTGCCTTCCTTGGGGCTCCCAGTTCTCCCAGTCCCTGGGGAGGGTGGGACTGGGGAGCTGCGCCTTCCTTGGGGCTCCCAGTTCTCCCAGTCCCT